>NC_066534.1:1688167-1790667 GCF_024679095.1 Eriocheir sinensis
AGCAAGGACAGGATGGTAATAGATGGGGTGGGAAGGAATGAGGATACAAAGGCATGATAGTAAATACATATTCGAGTAAAGTAACCAGAGAGAGAAAGATGAGGAAGAAAGCGAGGAAGGAAGTAGTGGCGTAGAGACTGGAAGCAATGACATGGGAAGCGAGAAGCAATGTTGGCAACCTCACGTTAGGACAGGTCTAGTGGTAGCCAGAGAGAAAGCAAAGAGAACATAAGAACATAAGAACGCAGGAGTCTGCAAGAGGCCGGTAGGTCTGTACGAGGCAGCTCCTTTGACCCTAAGCTCCCGTGTATCTAACCCCACCTAATATCGCTGTCCATGAATTTATCTAGTCTATTTTTGAATGTGACAATTGTATTGGCACTCACCACATGACTGCTAAGCCTATTCCACTCATCCACCACCCTGTTAATAAACCAATTTTTGCCTATGTCCCTGTTGAATCTGAATTTATTCAGTTTAAACCCGTTACTTCGTGTCCTAACCGGTTCTCTTACCAACAAAACCTTATGAATGTCTCCCTTATTAAAGCCCTTCATCCATTTATAAACCTCGATCATGTCTCCACGCACCCTTCGCCTTTCTAGAGAATGCAAGTTTAACTGTTTGAGTCTTTCCTCGTATGGCAAGTTTCTCAACCCCTGAATCATCTTAGTCACCCTCCTCTGCACCGATTCTAACATTTTGATATCCATTCTATAGTAGGGTGACCAGAACTGAACCGCATAGTCAAGATGAGGTCTAACTAATGCTAAATATAGTTTGAGGAAGACTTCGGGGCTTCTGTTGCTTACGCTCCTTGAAATAAATCCCAGTACCCTATTAGCTCGATTTCTAGCTTGAGTGCATTGTGCCCTTGGACGGAGATCAGAGCTCACTAAGACCCCTAAATCCCTCTCGCACCCAGACCTACTTATGAGAGTGTCATTTAAGCAATAGTTATGTGAGGGGTTGTTCCTACCTACACTCAGAATACTGCACTTCCCTACATTGAACTTCATCTGCCATTTATCCGCCCAGTCATATAATCTGTTGAGTTCACCTTGGAGAATACTAGCGTCCTGATCCGACTCAATTACTCTACCGATCTTGGTATCATCTGCAAATTTACTAACATCACTACTAATTCCTGTGTCTAAGTCATTGATATAAATAATAAACAAAAGTGGACCTAATACCGAACCTTGTGGGACCCCACTCGTAACACATCCCCAGTCAGATCTTTTACCATGGATTTGCACTCTTTGCTTCCTATTGCTAAGCCACGCCTTGACCCAGTTCAAAACTTTACCCTCTATTCCGTGAGCCTGTAATTTAAGCAACAGTCGTTGGTGAGGATCTTTGTCAAACGCTTTACTAAAATCAAGATAGATTACATCATAATTTTCATCTCTGTCAACTGCCTCAAATACTTTATTGTAGAAGGACAAGAGATTGGTGAGGCATGACCTACCTTTTGTGAACCCATGCTGCGAGTCGTGAATTAAGCTATGTTTCTCTAAATGCTCCCTGAATGTTCCTGGATTTTATGGACTCCAGCATCTTCCCTATTACCGATGTTTAGCTAATTGGGCGATAGTTTGAAGCTACGCAATGTTGACTCTCTTTCTATCTTCTATCGATATTTCCACGCTGACTGCTCTTCTGAACTTGCTAACCGCATGTGCCTCCCTCCCGCGTAATGGCCCCTGCTCTTCTCTTCACTGCTGCTCATCCCTAATACTGTCCCCTCTTGTTAGAGTAAGACCAGCATCTTCACTCTTTCTCCATCCTCACGCTGGTAAACAATTTCTGAATTCATCTGTATTTCCTCCCTGCTTCCTGCGAAGAACTTTTCCCAGGGACAGGTAGGTCCTCAGCTCACTCTCTCCCTTATTTTATTTTTTATCTTGGATTCTTTTTTAGTAGCTTTAGATTTTTTTTTTTTTTTTTTTTTTTTTTTTTGTGCCTCTTGAAAAACTGACCTGTCCCCTTTTAAAAATCGGCGTCACATTAGCTACTTTCCATAGGCTCGGCACATAGCCAGTATTTACCGACATCTTAAAGATGTCGGTTAGTGGGTCACTGATTATATCACCTAACTCCTTTAATACCCTCGTAAATATCCCGTCAGGACCTGGCGACTTGTTCTTCTTAAGCTTATCTATCTCATCCTGAACTACTTGCCTGGTAATGATTATATCCCTCAATTTATCGCCATCCCCGCCCTCGTACACCTGAACTCTTTCCGGTATAGTCGTTCGATCCTCCTGTGTGAATACTGAAAGGAAGTAGTCGTTCAACAATGTGCTCATATTTTCGTAATGTTCTACTAGCTCCCCTGTGTTTGTTTTCAGCGGTCCAATTTTCTCCCGTGTTTTTGTTCTATACATCTGAAAGAAGCCATTAGGATTACTTTTCGCCTCATTTGCTACTTTGATCTCATAGTTCTTTTCTGCTATCCTGGTGTTTTTCTTAACTAATCTAGATAGTTCGACGTACCGGCCCCTGAGATGTGTTTCCCCATTCTTTATTTTCTGATAAATTCCCTTCTTTAACCCAATCTCGTGTTTTAGTCCACGAGTCATCCACTTAGGATCATTGTTTTCTTTTCTAAGTGTTCGCTGTGGTATATGCTGTTCTTGCCCCTCTACTATTACTCTAACTAAATTATTGTAAGACATTTCTACCTGGTTCTCCTGTCTCTCCAATCCGCAGTTCTGGCCCTCATGAATCAATAAATTATCCCAGTTTACACCTTCAAGATGTATTATAAGCCCATCTTAGTTTGCTCTTCTAAAATCTTTCACTAACACTGGGTTTGGATCGAGGGTTACCGCACAGTCTAAGCTAAAACGAACCGTTCTGTGATCACTATTTCCTAACTCTCCGCCCACCTCCAACTCACGTAGCAAGTTCCCATTATTGGTCAGGACTAAGTCTAATATGTTATCTCCTCTGGTAGGCTCAGTAACTACCTGCTTAAGGAAATTATCTTGTATAACTTCAAGAAAGTCCTCGGCTTCCAGGTCACCCACTAGATCTTCCCAGTCTATATTCCTATAATTAAAGTCCCCATTACGCAGACATTTCTCATACTCGCCCTGCCAATCTCCTGTAGTAATATACTCGTGTCCTGCCTGTTAAGGTTGGGTGGCCTGTATATAACTCCTAGAGTTAGTTTTCTTTCCTTTGTAAACGTCCACCCAAACTGATTCTGAATCCATGTTAGTTTTGACTGAGTTGTTAACTAAACATTTAAGTGAGTCTTTAACATATAGCGCAACTCCACCTCCTTTCTGCCCTTCTGTCTTTGTGAAAAATCTTATAACCAGTTATTTCAAATTCTGATCTAAAATTTCTATTAGCAGTGTCTATCCATGTCTCAGTGATCGCTATTATGTCAAAATTTTCTGAACAAGCTTCACCCCTTAGTAAGTCTATCTTGTTTCTGAGGCTCCTGCTGTTAGTATAGAAGATTCTTAGCCCGTCCTCTGTTACTCCTCTAGAATT
This sequence comes from Eriocheir sinensis, assembly GCF_024679095.1. Lineage (NCBI taxonomy): Eukaryota > Metazoa > Arthropoda > Malacostraca > Decapoda > Varunidae > Eriocheir > Eriocheir sinensis. Next base: position 1,691,678 of record NC_066534.1, read on the forward strand.
ACTTCTAAGCTGCCTGGTTATATTATGAGCTAGATGTCCCCTCCCATTACTCCTCCCATTGCTCCCATTACTCCTCCCCCCCTCGCCTATACTAAAAAATCCCTCAGGGTACCAAGTGCTCGCTCAAGGGAGTCTGAGAGAGCCTCAACACCCTTGAACGTCAAGTGTATCCCGGACGCAGTGAGCCCGAGAATAGACGGTAAGGAATGAGATGGGGCGGGACGGGACGGGGCGGGGCGCTTATAGCATGCCAGACGCTAACTTGTCGACAGTCACTGGAAATGATCATCATAATTCCTTCCTCGTTGATAGTGACTGCAGTCTTGGCTGGGGGTTAATGTTGACAAGACACGCACCTGCTGAGAGAGGGAGGGAGAGAGGAGGCTGGGAGGGAGGGATGGAGGAGAGGTAGGCTGTGGCATTGAGATTTTTAAGAGGAGGAGGAGGAGGAGGAGGAGGAGGAAGGAAGAGGAGTAGGAGGAGGAGGATGGTGAGGTGGTAATGATATGAGCAGGGTATGAATGTGTGTGTGTGTGTGAGAGAGAGAGAGAGAGAGAGAGAGAGAGAGAGAGACCATAACACATATAATTTACGACGCGTCTCCTACCACTCTTGATCTATGTCCTGCGCCTCGGCCTCTGCCTCTTATGGCCTGCTGGGTATGATTATATTGTATCATTAAGCGGACCAGATGCAGCGCGGGCCCCAAAAGATATGTGTGTTGTGCGCCGCGGGACGACTGTGTGGTTATACTCTCTCTCTCTCTCTCTCTCTCTCTCTCTCTGTCTCTCAGGTCGGGGCATTTAACGAGTAATTAATGGCGCGGAGGAAACAGAGCCAGAAAAAAAAAATACTTAGATTAATGCCGCGCTTTATTTAATCGCCCGGCCACTTAGTGTTCAGCGCTGTGCCTTACCACAGCTTCCTTCACCCTGCGGTTTAGCTACGTGTGCTGGTGGTGGCGGCGGAGGTGATGGTGTAGGTGTGTACGTGGGAAGAGATGCTGCCTGAGGCTCTTCTGGTGCTGGATGATGACACGGAGATGAAGATTATAAAAGCGGGTTAAATAGAAAGAGAGACGTTAGGGTAGGTTAGAAAGGAGATTACAGTTTGGCGGGTTGAAGAAAAAGAGGAGCAAGAGATGGAAGGAGATTGTAGTTCGGGTGTAGAAGAAAGTGAGGAAAAGTAAGAGGAGGAGGAGGATTGTAGAGATTGCCTAATACAAGAGAAAGAAGTAAGAGAAGGGAGGTTAAAAAGAAAGAAAAGTAAGAGGAGGAAGAAGAGAAGGAGGAGGAGGAGGAAGAGGAGAAGTACCAAAGGAGAAGCAGCAGAAGAATGAGAAAAAATGAGAAAAATATGAAAAAAAATGTAAGAATATTAAAAAAAAGTACATTATCAATAACAAACATTATAATAGGAAGAAGAGAGAAAGAAGAAAAAGTCATTCCCCGAGAGAAGGAGGAGAAGAAATAAGATAGGAAACAGAAGAAAAAGAAGAATAAGAACAATGACAATAATAGAAAATAACAAAAGGAAGAGGAAATAAAGAAGATTGAGAAGATAGAAAAGAAAGGAAAGGAAGGACATTATAAAAAAATAGCAGTAAGAAAACAAGCAAAACGAAGAAGGTTATAAAGGAAAGGAAGAATAAATGAGAGGGAAATAGAAGAAAATAAAGAAAGGAAACAAAGAAAAGGTAGAGAAGAAGAAGAAAGAAGAAAAAGACGAAGACAAAAGAAGGGAGGAGGAGGAGGAGGAGGACGTAATAATAATAACAATAAGAGAAAAAGGAGGAGGAGGAGGATATGTATTGCCAGAGGGAGGAGGTGTGAGAGGGAGGCTGTAGAGAAAGAGGAGGTGGAGGAGGAGGAGGATATGTATTGCCAGAGGGAGGAGGTGTGAGAGGGAGGCTGTAGAGAAAGAGGAGGTGGAGGAGGAGGAGGAGGAGGAGGAAGAGATGGTGATTGTCAGGTAAGGTCGAGGTGCGAGAAGCTTAATTTCTTTCCAGGTAAATTGCGAAGGAGAGGAGGAGGAGGAGGAGGAGGAGGAGGAGGAGGAGGAGGAGGAGGAGGAGGAGGAGGAGGAGGAGGAGGAGGAGGAGGAGGAGGAGGAGACTTTTTCATTACGTTCTGACACACACACACACACACACACACAAGCAACCAGTCAGCAGGACACAGAGACAAACAAACAGACAGACAAAGAGAGAGAGAGAGAGAGAGAGAGAGGCACAACCGGACACAGAAATATGGTCCGTTCCTCTAGTGTGGTGTGGTGAGTGGTGTGGCATAGTGTGGTGTGGTGTGGCTGGGTGTAGTGTAGTGTGTTGTGGTGTGGCTGGGTGTAGTGTAGTGTGTTGTGGTGTTGGAAGGGAGTATAGTGTGTTGTAGTGTGGTGTGGTCTGGAGTGTGGTGTGTTATGTGGTGTGGGGTAATGTTGTTTGGTGTGGTGCTGTGTGGTCCCCTGTGATATGTAGTGTGGTGTGTTGTGGTGTTGGAAGGGAATATAGTGTGTTGTAGTGTGGTGTGGTGTGGTCTGGAGTGTGGTGTGTTATGTGGTGTGGGGTAATGTTGTTTGGTGTGATGCTGTGTGGTCCCCTGTGATATGTAGTGTGGTGTGGTATGGTTGGTGTGGCGCAGCATGGCTTGGTGTGGTGTGGTCATCCCCGCGACACTTTAGGAAGACATTAATCAAAGGCGGACAAGTTTACTGAGCACCGCTGCTGTCGCCTCGTCCGCCCGCTGCCTCGTCATGGTGCCTTTGTCTGGGCCTGCATGTGGTCTGCCTTACCCTCCCCTGCCCTGCCCTGCCCTGCCCTACCCTACCCTGCTTCACCCTACCTTGGCTATCCCTGCTACCCTATTGATTTCGCTCCTGCCTCGGTCTGCATGTTGTCTGCCTTACCCTGCCGTGCCCTGCCCTGCCCTACCCTACCCTGCTCCACCCTACCTTACCCATCCCTGCTTCCCTATTGATTTCGCTCCTTCCTCAAAGGAACACAAAGGAACACAAAGGAAGAACAAACAACAGCAGACCTGCTGGTCCTTACGAGGTTGTTTGTGACAAGCTACACTAACTATCTAATCAAAGGTGGAAGATGAAGGACAGCAAAGGCGAAGGCTCCTCCCCACCCCCCCATCCCTCCAGCCAAAGCTGGCAGGAAAGGAAAAAGAACCATGCAGCATGGAAAAACTGCATGGAATTTATGTAAGAAAGAGGAAAAAACTACCATTACTGCTACCACTAACCGGGCGATAAAAGCGGACAAGGACACCAGTATTCGAAAGAACTTAACGTTATTACGACAATGAGTAATATCTTAGTTGCTGGTTGGATTCAAAACACTTGTCTAATCTATTCTTGAAGGCCGTAACTGTTGTACTATCAACGACATCACAAGGTAGAGAGTTCCAAACATTAACAACTCGATTGAAGAAGAAGTGCTTAGCTTCGTGCGACGAGAATCTTTTAACACTTATCTTCAAATTGTGATTTCTTCTTGTTCTATTTGATCGATCAATTGTAAAATAATCTTCCGCATTAATATCACTGAATCCTTTAAACATTTTAAACACTTCTATTAGATCGCCTCGCATTCTTCGTTTTGAATGGCTGAATAAATTTACTTCTTTTAGCCTTTGTTCATATGACAAATTTCTCAACCTAGGAATCATCTTTGTTACTTTTCGTTGAACTCTTTCCAACTTTTCTATGCCCTTTCTGTAGTAGGGAGACCAAAACTGTACACAGTACTCTAGACGGGGTCGAACCAACGAATTATACAGTTTTAATATTCCTTTTTCCGATTTATTATTAAAGACTCGTCCGATGAAGCCAACCAATTTGTTTGCAGTTTTAACTACCTCTGAACAATGCTGACCGGGCTTTAAATCGCTTGATATAGTGATTCCAAGATCCTTTTCTTTACTTACTGCAGAAAGTTGTTGACCATTCATTACGTACCGAACGCGATTGCTATTTTTTCCGATGTGCAACACTTTACATTTGTCAACGTTAAATTTCATTTGCCATTGATTGGCCCAACGTGCAAGTCGATCTAGATCTGATTGTAAAGCTTCTTCGTCGAGTGTCGCAGTTACTTTACTAGCAATTTTTGTGTCAACAGCAAATTTTGATACTTTGCAAGTGAGCCCATCATCGATATCATTAACATAAATTAAGAAGAGCATGGGGCCAAGCACTGATCCTTGAGGTACGCCACTTTTGACATCGAGCCAGTTAGATGTAACACCGTTTAGAACTACTCTCTGTTTCCGCTCAGAGAGCCAGTCCGCAAGCCAATTGTGAATGTTACCCGAGATACCGTGCGCCAGTAGTTTGCTGAGCAATCGTTGGTGGGGGACCTTATCAAATGCCTTTTGAAAATCCAGATATATGATATCTACTGATCTACTTTCATCGAACACCTCAAAAATATAGTGAAAAAATCAAGTAAGTTAGTCAAACACGAACGTTTACTACGGAAGCCATGTTGCGAATTATTTATTATATTATTTTCTTCGAAGAATTTCACCATATTGTCGCGAATGATAGTCTCCATTAACTTACAAACAATAGATGTCAGGCTAATTGGTCGATAGTTTCCTGGATGAGACTTGTCCCCCTTTTTGAAAATTGGTGTGACATTTGCAAGTTTCCAATCCGACGGAACTTTTCCAGCTGTTAAAGATCTATTGAATATGATGGAGAGCGGTTTACAAATTTGATGTTTGATTTCTTTTAAGACCCTAGGGGTAATTTTGTCTGGATGTGCTCTGTCTTACCCTGTCCTGCCCTGCCCTGCCTTACCCTACCCTACCCTACCCTTGCCTGCCCTAACCTACCTTGCCCTTCCATGCTTAGCTATTGATTTTGCTCCTGCCTCAGTCTTCATGTGGATTTCCTGCCTTGCCTTGCTTTGCTCTAACCAATCCTTCCCAACCCTTCTTCCCATACCCCTCCCCTGCTCGCCTAACTTAACTTTACCTAACCTAACCTAACCTAATTAACCTAACCTACCTTGCCCATCCCTTCTTGCTTTACCCCTCTCCTGCTCGCCTAACTTAACCTAACCTAACCTAATCTAACCTAACCTACCTTGCCCATCCCTTCTTGCTTTACCCCTCTCCTGCTCGCCTAACTTAACCTAACCTAACCTAATCTAACCTAACCTACCTTGCCTAACCCTTCTTCCCTTGCCCCTCCCCTTGCTTGCCTTTCCTCTGCTTTTTCTCTTTCTTTTCTCTCTTTCCTCTTCCTCAGGCCACCCTACCTTGCTCTCCTCTCCATCCCCTGCCTTAGTCACCCTCACTTTTTCATGCATTTCGTTTGCCTTCTCCGCCCTTTCATGCTCCTTTCCCTGTCGTTCCCGCCCTTATCCTTCCATGGTTGTTTTGTATCCTCTTGTCATTGTGTTTATTTGTCCTGGCCTGTCCTTGTGTTTCCTCTTGTCCTTGTGTTTCCTTGTCCTGGCTTGTCCTTGTGTTTCCTCTACCGGTGTGGCTCAATGTCCCTTCTCTCGGCATTCATGTTTTTTTGCTTCGCACCGGAGTGTTCTCGCCCCTCCCTCCCTCCCTCCCTTCTTGCCTCAGTCTTGTCCTTCATCGTCTTTAGGTTCATCCAATACCTTTTCACCTGCTTCCTCCTTTAATCGTCCTTCTCGCCCATGTCCTGCTCTCCCTTTGCTTCATCTTGGCCTTCTTTGGGGTGCCCTTGCCTTCTTTCTCCTTTCCTCTCTGCTTTGCTTCGCCCTTTCTGCTTTCTGCTCCTGTTTTCGTATTTCCCGCCTGTCCTGCTCTCCCTCCTGCTTGTCTTTCCCTTCTTTGGTGTGTCTTTACCTTCCCCCTTACTCCTTCCTTGCCTATCTCCCTGCTTCACCCTCTCTGCTTCTCCCTGCTTCTGCTCTTCTCGTGTTTCACTCCCTTCAGCCTCCTGTGTTCCCTTCTCCTCTCTGCGTTGCTGCAAATACTTATCTTAAGGTTTTCTCTCTTCCTTTTGATTGTTCTTGATTCTTCTCTTCCTCCATCTCCCTTTTCGTGTATTCCGTCCTTCTGGTCTGTCGTATCTATCCCCCTTATCTTCTTCCTTTCTCTCTCCTCCTCTTGTCTTCTCTCGTTTGCCCCGATTTCAATTATTTTCATCTTTCTTATCTCTGGTTAAGCTCACTGTCTCTCTCTCTCTGTTTTCCTCCTCTCCCTCCGCTTGCCTTTCCTCCTCCTTCTCCTTCTCCTCCTTCTCCGCCTCCCCTGCTCTGTTTTCATGTTCCTGTTCTTCTTTTGCTTAAACTATCATTTTCCTTTGTCATTTATTACTTACCTCTCTCCTTTCTGTTGTTTTACTTCTCTTCCTTCATGTCTTCCCTTCCTCCTCCTCCTGGTCATCCTCACTCTCCTCCTCCTCCTCCTCCTCTTCCAGTGACGATGACGAACTGGTTTCAGAGTAGACTTTCCGTATTAAGGCGATCGGAACCCTTTTTTTGTCCCTCGCATCCTCTTGCACTCGGTATTAAGCCTTGTGTTTAGCTATCATATTTTTGCCTTATTTTTTGCCTCACTTTTTGTCTTGATCGTGTTGTTCCGGCTGTCAAGGTCTTGCTGGTCCTGAATGAGCTCTCAATCTTCTCGTCTCATCAACACCCTCGCAGCCTCTCACTCTTCTTCTTCTTCTTCTTCCTCTTCTTCCTTTTCCTTCTATTCCGCTTACTCAGTCTCTCTCTTTCTCTCTGTTTATTTGTTAATGTGGATATTTTTTTTTCTTTTCTTCCCATTCCTCTTTCTTTTGTATGATATAATTTCCTTTTTTTCTCCTCCTCCTCCTCCTCCTCCTCCTCCTCCGGTTGTTCAGTCTCTCTCTTTCTCTGTCTGTTTGTAAAGTTAGATTATTTTTGTTGTTTTTCACTTCTTTTTTCTGTTTGCGTTCTAATTATTTTTCTTTTTCTCCTCCTCCTCCTCCTCCTCCTCGTCACCTTTTTTTCAATTCTTCATCATACTTTCATCCTTCATCACCTCCAAACCTTCAATTCATCTCCTTCCTCCTCTTCCTCCTCCTCCTCCTCCTCCTCCTCCTGCTCCTTCACTCCCTGGTTGGACGTCCTCACACTTTGTCAACATCATTTTGCTTTAGATTGACGAAGAGCAGTTTCTCCTCCTCCTCCTCCTCCTCCTCCTCCTCCTAGCTCCTCCTCCTCCTCCTCCTCCTCCTCCTCCCCCCCTACAGACTCCCGAAAGAGCAAGAAAATGAATCCCCGACGCCCAGCAGCGAGAGGTTAAGTGATAAAGGAGGGACACCGCGTCTCCAAACATAGACTCAATCCGGAGTGTTTTTAAACGTCCCCCTGCTCGACCCTCCTGCCCCAGCCCTTCACACACGCCTTACCCTTCCTCCCTTCACCCTGTTGTCTCGCCCTCGCCTCTCCCGCCCCGCTCACCTGCCCACCCGACCACCCTCTCCGACCCTTCCTTCCTCCACTACCACCACCTAGCCACCTCCTCCACTACCACTGCAGCATCCATTCTCGACTCCTCCTTATCAACCATCTCTGTCTCACTACCTCTACCAGTCCCTACCACAATATCCACCACAATATCCTTCATCCGACCACCCTCTTCCACTACTGCCCTTCCTGTCTCCACTACCACCACCACCTGGCCTCTTCCACTACCACTGCAGCATCCATTCTCGACTCCACTTTACCAACCATCTCCATCTCACTACCTACTCCACCCCTGCCACTACTACGCGTCCTCTTAGCCACCCTCATCTCCTCCACTCTCCCCTGCCCCCCCCCTGCATCCACCTCCCAACTCCACTTTAGTTAACCGTCTACCTCCCTTTCTTCTCCTCCTTCTCTCCCTTCCATACTGCTAGGTGTTACCTCCCTTACATTACCTCCACCAATCCCTACCTCAATATCCTTCATCCTACCTCCCTTCCTTACCTCCTCCTTCACCCCTTCCATCCTGCTAGCCGTTACCTTCCTTACACTACCTCCACCAATCCCTACCTCAATATCCTTCATCCTGCCTCTCTCCCTCTCTATCATCATCATCAGCACCAGCTCTTAACCATCATCTCCACTCTCGGATCCTGACCTTACCAAACTCCACTATTACTATGGTCAGCCAACAGTTGCCCATTCTCTCTCTCTGCTTACCTTTTCACCTGTATTCTCCATCCACCACCCAATATTTACCTTCCTCCCATCTCCACCACCACCTAGTCATCCCCTGATCTTCTTACCTTCCTCAAATCCACCGCTCTTTCCACATCCCACGACCGCGACCACCACGTACGGTAATCATTTGCTTTCCTTCCTACCCCCTCTCCATCGCACTGTCTCCAGCGTCCGTTCCCTTCCACTTTTTGAAATCCATTCCACCTATCTATCCACTCAGTATCACCATTGCCTCATCCACTTCTCTAATCTTCCCTTGCAACTCTCTCTCCTTTTCTTTTACTGTCCTTCCACTTTTAAATTCTCCACTCACCACTCGTCTTCCAGTGACCAATTCTTCCACCAAATAACTTTCACCTCATCCACAATACAGTATCACTAGTTATTCTCTCTACTCTGTTTGATTCTCCACTCACCGCTTATTCCATCCACTCCACTCGTATCAAACAACTTTCTAGCACCATCCACCTCTCCACCTCTCTGCTGCCACTCCTCCACCTTCCCCTCCACCTAGCCCGTAAAAGCCTCCACTCTCTCCTACAATCCATTACTCACAAATTTGGCCTTACCTTTCCACTCCTCTCCACTTTATTAATTACCACACGCCCTCCACCCTCTCTATAATCCACCTCCTCCACCCATGCAGGCCTTCTTCACCCAAATTTAGTATCCTCCTCCTTCTCCTCCTCCTCTTCTTCCACCCTACCGGTCTCCTTACATATCCTGAGGGCGTGAGAGAGAGAGAGGGAGGGAGAGGGGGAAAGAGAGAGAGGGAGAGGGACGAAAAGAAGGAGAGGGAGAGAAAAGGAAGGGTGCAAGGAAGTAAGCAAGCAAGCAGGCATTAGATCCACCACCACCACCACCACCACCCACTGACCCCCTCCCCCCCCCCACCGCCAGTTCGAGATCATTACACCGGGCCCAACAAGGCATCCTATAAGCGGCGAACCCTGCGAGGCGTGGGTCTTTTATGGGCAGGAAATTGTTTCACATGCATGCATAATTCTCGTGATTCAATGCAGATATCAAAGGCTGCAGGCGAGGCTGGTGGGCTTTATGGGAAGGGGCGGCATGGTGGAGTTAATTAGCCTGCTCGTGGCTTGGGCGTGGGTGGGTGGGAGGGTGGATGGGTGGGAAGGAGGGAGGGTGAGAAGGTTGGGGGCTGGGTGGGTGGGTGCTGGGGGTGATTTTAGGGTTGTGAAAGTTGGTTGAATGTAAGGGAAGGAAAGGTTGACTGTAGTGTGTGTGAATTAGTGGTTGGTACGCACATAGTTCATTCACACACACACACACACACACACACACACACACACACACACACACACACACACTTTTTTTTTCATTTCATCCCCAATCTCCCTTATAGAAAAAGTGTTGAAAGTCAGGTAAAATGAAAAGAAAAATATAATAGTATACAGAACACAGGTAATAGAAATAAAAAAAATTGATGTTTTATTTTTATTTTTTGATGAGCATATTTTCTTTTTTTTATATAACGTGTGTTTTTTGTCATTTTTATCTTTTTCGTTTTCTTATCCACTTGTTTTAGAATCTCGTATCTCTTCGCTTCTCTTCACCACTTTCTATCTCCTCGTCTCTTCCCGACTCCTTGTATATCCTCGCCTCTCCTCAACTCACTGCATATCCCTCCTCTCCTCAGCTCTCTTCTCCTCGCCTCTCTTCACCTCCTTTTATCTCTTCTCTCTTTTTCCTGTATCTTTTCGCCCCTCTTCATCTCTTTCTATCTCCTCGCCTCTCCTCGACTCCAAGTATCTCCTCGCCTCTCCTCAACTCCCTGCATTTCCCTCCTCTCCTCAACTCTCATCTCCTCGCATCTCCTCACCTCCTTTAATCTCTTCGCCTCTCCTCTATTTCCTGTATCTTTTCGCCTCTCTTCACCTTTTCTGTCTCCTCGCCTCTCTCCACTCCCGTTTCCTCCTCGTCTTCTGGTGATGGAGTGGCCGTGTGCTGTCCTGACAAGACGTAGAAATTAATGGTCCACGTAAAACTCTCTCTCTCTCTCTCTCTCTCTCTCTCTCTCTCTCTCTCTCTCTCTCTCTCTCTCTCTCTCTCTCTCTCTCTCTCTCTCTCTCTCTCTCTCTCTCTCTCCAAGATTTAATTTTCTTATCTACTAAATACGATTATTCATTGCTTGTCAACACTCTTAGCACGAGAGAGAAGAGAGAGAGAGAGAGAGAGAGAGAGAGAGAGAGAGAGAGAGAGAGAGAGAGAGAGAGAGAGAGAGAGAGAGAGAGAGAGAGAGAGAGAGAGAGAGAGAGAGAGAGAGAGAGAGAGAGACACACACACACACACACACACACACACACACACACACCTATATACATCCTCTCCTCCTGTAAGCCATCTCCGGGTCTTCCTCCTCCTCCTCCTCCTCCTCCTCCTCCTCCATCTCCTCCTTAGTCATCGTCCCGTCCTCGTCTTCCATCCCAGGTGAGGGCACACACACCTGGATTAATTACCCTCCCGGTGACCACCTGAGCGCTACTACATTTCAAGGGAAGGCAGCGGCGTGAACAATGGTCGGCGGCCTTTTACTGGGCGCGGGATGAAATTTATATAGGGAGACAAATACGGTGTGCACCGAGCCGACGCTTTAGGAGGAGAAGGAGGGGGAGGAGGAGACAGAAGAAGTGGTGGTGGTGGTGGTGGAGGAGGGGGAAAAGAAGAAAAAGTTGGGGGTGGTGGTGGTGGACGAAATGGAAAGGAAAATAAAAGAAGAAAAGCGTGAAGAACGGATGAGAAGGAGAAGGAGAAGAAGAAAGAGTAGGAAAAGGAGACTCAAAACAAGGCTTCTTTTTTTATATTTCGCTTCTCTTTGTTTCCTCTATTATTTTTTTGCGGTAAACGAAAGCACATCAAACTAGAGTGAAGATTAAATGACAGACAGAAGAAGAGGCAAGAAGAGTAGGGAAGGGAAACGGTAGGCCCTGTTTTTAAATCGCGTATATTTTTGTGTTGTGATTTATATATCTATTAGCTTTTACTCTTTTTAGGGGGTAATAAGGAAGCTGCGGTACAACAAAGCTCCTGTACATATGACGCAAGTGGTTTACAAATATGAATTACCAAATGGAGCCCCGAAAATGTCTTGATTGTTCTCCCTTCTAAAAAGATTCTAAGTGGCACAAGGGAGGAGGAATTACTGTAAAAGGAAGGACAGCTGTTTTTAGAGGTACTACTAAGCTGATGGATGGACAATTTAAAGTAGCTGTCTTGGCGTCCTTGTTTGTACGAAAAGAAGAATGATGTTTTGGTTTTCATCATATCATTCATCGTATATTCATGGTATTTTTTTGTGCGTGGCGTCATTGGAGTTGCCATGATGCCAGTTTGAAAATGACAACGGGGAGACGAACGTGTTAGTTCAGCTATCATAAGTAAGTGTCTTTGTTTGATAAGAGAATATTTTTAGTTAAGTTTTCATTATTTTCGATTTTTTTTATACATCAACCTTTAACTGTATATAAATAGCATATGAAGGTTGCTATTAAATATATTCAGCGCCATATGACCACTGTAGTTCCTGCGCCATGACTTGATACCCAAATTAATCAGTTATTTTTTTATTATAATACTCCTGCAAGATTGTTTTCCTTTTTATAGTGTATGCTTCGTCACGGCAGCTGTTGGGACGCCTCCACGAAAGCCCCAAGACAAGCATAAACATCAGACAAGTAGCCGTCAGAAGCGTCCTTGTTTTCTAAGAGGGAGAGAGGGAGAGGGCGAGAGAGATTTAATACTTTGTTCTGTATCATTAATCAACCGTGGTTAGAGTGGCCCTGGCAGGAAGGTTTATCTCGCGCGTGTGTGGGCAGCGAGATGGTGCGGCGCGGACATGTGTGTGTCGTGAATCATGTGTGCAATGTGCGTGCGTGCGTGTGTGTGTGTGCGTGTGTGTGTGTCGTGATATAATGTGTAATGGGTGTGTTAGGGAAGAGATCGAGTACTATCTCTTTTTTTTCTCTCCTCCTCCTCCTCCTCCTCCTCCTCATCATCATCATCATCATCATCATCATCATCATCATCACCACCACCATCACCATCATCGTCATCCTGTCTCATCTCCTCCTCCGCCTCCTCATCGTCCTCCTTCCTCCTCCTCCACCTCTTTGTCCTCGTCCTCCTTCCTTCTCTCCTTCTCCTCCTTCTTCTTCCTCCTCTTCCATAAAGCACTGAGAAACACGGAAAGGCCCATGCACCTGCCCGCCACACAGCCCCTGGAGGCCCCCCCCCCTCATCCCCCGCCCCCCAATAATTAGCGTTAGTCTCTCTCCAAATTAGCGGCGCCGCTCTTATTAGCAGCGGTGGCCTGACCCTGAGACGCGTGCTGCCACCTGGCCCGTGTATCCTGAGGCGTGAACTTGCTCTCAGGCTTTTCTTGGGTCTTGCCTTTTGTGAGTTTCAGAGGCCGTGTTGTATCGTTGTTCGGGACCAAAGGGTCAGGTAAGGATGATAATCGGGCACAGCATGTTGCAGACCTTGCCGTAATTTATTCATTATTTTTCAGTTACAAGACGTGGATAACCAGAATATTATAAGAGTGACAGAAAAAGTGTTTCGTGCTGCGAAGATAGCGTGACGAGAGAGAGAGAGAGAGAGAGAGAGAGAGAGAGAGAGAGAGAGAGAGAGAGAGAGAGAGAGAGAGAGAGAGAGAGAGAGAGAGAGAGAGAGAGAGAGAGAGAGAGAGAGAGAATTTTCTATCAAATGTATTTAATAATATGATTGGCAATGTAATGAAGGCAACTAATAATTCGTTTCGTCGGCAGTCATTAGTGTTGAAGATAACACTCATACATACCGGTCGTCAGCCTCCCTCGGACGGTCTTTCCTCCTCCCTATAACTTTAGCTCTTGTAATAGGGAGGATTAAAATTACTCTCTGGTACTTATTACTAGGGCAGTTTGATGCGGGAATTTTCCCCTCTCTTACCTATAATGTCTTTCTTAATACCACAGAACACGTATATTTGGTAATTAGGAAAATCTTGATCAGCATTCTAACTCCGTCTTTTACTCATAATGTCCTCGGTCTATTTTTATACCACAAAACACCTAAATTTAGTTATGAGAATTTGGATCGTTATATGTTATCAGGAGGTCGAGGGCGAGCAGTCATCGTAGCTCATTGTCTGGGTCACGATTCGCCCTCAGCTCAGCTCCTCAGATCCTTAGTACTGATTCTTTAACTTGGTAACGATCCAACGTTCGATATTGGAGAGCAGGAATGTGATAATTATGTAGCCCCGTGGTATATGTATGTTTAGGTTTCTCCTGGCCACTGATATATAATGGAGTGCAACTAAAACACATCAATAAATAGGTATGTTATGATATGTTCCTTTGCTAGTCATATGTTCCTTTGCGAATATCCTCCTTTACCAATCACACATTCCTCCACGAAGCCCAAGTAGCAACAGTTAAAGAAATAAATGATGAAAAAAATACAGCCCACGATTCCATTCGATCTATACGTAGCTAACAACGCGGCTGGGTACAGCTTCTCCTCGCTTCTATTTATTGTTGTGATTCTCAAAGTGATTCCGATTCGCCCGTGTATAAATAAATGCCTCCGCGTCTGGTATTTATTTGATATTGAAAGACAAAAGTAATCGTCATTGTAAGTTTTTTCCTCCGGTACTTTTGAGAACAGTAATGGCCTCTTTGAAGTTATAAATGACCCGTGTGTTAATTTGATATGGACGAGGAGGAGAAGGAGGAGGAGGAGAGCGGCGAGGGGGAAAGAGGAAGGAGATAACTAGCAGGAACGACGAGGGCGACAAGGACGATTTGGAAGAAGAAGAAGAAGAAGAAGAAGAAGAAGAAGAAGAAGAAGAAGAAGAAGAAGAAGAAGAAGAAGAAGAAGAAGAAGAAGTAGGAGAAGAAGAAGAAGAAGAAGAAGAAGAAGAAGAAGAAGAAGAAGAAGAAGAAGAAGAAGAAGAAGAAGAGTAGAAGAAAAAGAAGAAGAAGAAGAAGAAGAAGAAGAAGCAAAATAAGTAGGAGAAACTAGAGAAGTAACAGGAGAACAGAAAGAAAGGAACGAGGATTAGGAGAAATAGCAGGACCAGAAATAGGGAGAGGAGACTAGGAGGAAGAGTAGAAGAGCATAAAAGGAAGAGTAGAAGGGGAACAGGATAAAAAATAGGGAGAAGAGAAGTAGAAGGAAGGACAGGAGAACAGAGAGGAGGGAAGAAGAGGAGCAGAAAGAGCAGAGGAGCAGAAGTAGGTAGAAGAGAAAAAAAAGACGAGGAGGAGGACAAAAAGAAGGCTCACAAGGATGAAAACGAGAACGCATACGAAGACGAGGACGAGGGTAAAATAGTCTAACGAGGAAAAGATGTAGCCAAAGATTGAAAACGATGACTAGAGTAAGAGAACGCTGACGAGGCAGAGGACGAGGACGAACAGAAAGACAAGTATCAGGATAAGAAAGGAAGTCTGACGAGGGTGAAAACGAAGACCAGTAAAAAGACACCGACGAGGACAAAGACGATTAATAAGGGAAGCAAGAGGATAGATATAAGGAGGATGTTTGAGGCGGGCGCGGCAGGGATGGGGTCTGTGGTGGGGCCGCTCATTTCAGTACAATAGCCGCGGGAAGGAAGGAAGAAAGGAAGGTCGGCAGCGTACACCTGGTGATGAGAGGCGTGCATACCTGCCTCTAAATTAGTCCAGGTGTGTGTGTGTGTGTGTGTGTGTGTGTGTGTGTGTGTGTGTGTGTGTGTGTGTGTGTGTGTGTGTGTGTGTGTGTGCGTGTGTGAGACAGCCTTTGTGTAGATGGGCGGAGTAAAGAAAGAGAAAAATAAAGAAAGGAAGGAAGAAAGAAAGAAGGAGATGAATGAAGGAAGAAAGAAAGGGAGGAATGACTGAGAGAAGGAAGGAAGGAAGGAAGAAAGAAAGACCATGAAGTAAGTAAACAGAAAAGAAAGTGATCAAAGAAAATGAAACATTTAAAAGAAAAAAAAATGAGTAAAGAAATGAACAAGAATTAAGAAAAAGAACAAGAGATAACATTTATGGAAGGAAGAGAAAGACAGTGAAAGAAAAAAAAATGAAAGAGAGAGAGAGAGAGAGAGAGAGAGATCAACGCTAATACACATCTTCCCCCAGTTTACGGGCGTCGGTATATCAAAAGCTTTTCCCGGACGCAGCCAACGCGGAATCATTTTTGCGGATTTAACAAGAGAGTATTAATGTCCGACGCTATTCTTTTGCGGGACTGTGAAATTTGCCAAGAAAGGAGGGCGTGAGGAGAGGAGAGAAAATAATTGGAGGGAGAAAAGGAGGGATGGAGAGAGGAAAGGAGGAACGAAGGAAGAGATGGAGAAAGGAGGAGGGAGAGATGGAGAGATGAGAAGATAAATGGAAGAACAGAAGATTGGAGGAAGAAAACGAAGGACAGACAGGTAAGCGTTGGACAGGTGTGCCGGCCCGACCAGGTCGTGTGTTGGTGTGTCTGAAGTAAGTTAGAAGTCTCTCTCTCCTTCCCATCTCCCTATTTCTTCTATACACTGCCTCCTCCTCTCTCCCATATCCTTCACTTATCTTTCCTCATTTCTTGAAGTCTATTTTGTTCCCCTACAGTTATTCTCCACAAAATCGCCCTATTTTCATGCGGTCTTCGGTGTCAGGCACGCATCCCTCTTTCGCTCTCTCTGTTTCTCACCCTCTCACTCACTTATTTTCATTTCAGTTGCTCCACTTGCTCTTTCATTATGCGTCTAGTTCAGGTCCTCGCCCTCCTCTGCTGGTCATGGATGACCACCTTGGCCCAGGAGTCCTGGGTCATTGCACCCGTGGGCCTTGCCAATGATGAGGACAGCAAGGGCGACGTCCCACGCCGGACAGGTCCTCCTTATCCCGACAAGTCCGTACGCGTCAGAGAGGACCAGGCTGCTGGGCATAGCCCGGTTATGCCTGCAGGACGCCGTCGCCCTTCGGGGCAGGAGCTACGCACATCAGGAGGTCCTCACAAGCCTCCTGCAGCAGCAGGACAGTTGGAGGAAGGCCTTGGAATCCCAGGGCCAGAGACTCCTCCAGCTGCAGGAGCTCCACCAGGAGCTGCTGGGCAGGCACTTGGTCTTCGCCACCCAGTACGCCACCCTGGAGGAGGATCATGCCGCCCTTCAGCGGCAGTACACAGGACTGCTGGACGAAACGTTCCCGCTGCGTGCTGCCCTGGAGAGGGACCGAAGGGCCGGCGAACACCTCCGGCGGGAAAATGCTCTACTTGCCTCCTCCTCCAGAAAACACGCCAGGAAGCTGCCGCCCTGCATAGGGTTATCCAGGCACAAGAAATGGCGAGGAAGGAACAGGAGAGCACAAGGCTGAATGGCATGAATGACGAGATAGAAGAGCCAATTGAAAATGTCAGTGATGAAGATGCCATTGGCATGAATGACGAGATGGAAAAGACAATTGAAAATGTCAGTGATGAAGATGCCACTGCCATGAATGACGAGATGGAAAAGACAATTGAAAATGTCAACGATGAGGATGCCACTGCCATGAATGACGAGATGGAAAAGACAATTGAAAATGTCAGTGATGAAGATGCCATTGGCATGAATGGCGAGATAGAAGAGACAATTGAAAATGTCAGTGATGAAGATGCCATTGACATGAATGACGAAATGGAAAAGACAATTGAAAATGTCAGTGATGAAGATGCCATTGGCATGAATGGCGAGATAGAAGAGCCAATTGAAAATGTCAACGATGAAGATGCCATTGACATGAATGACGAGATAGAAGAGCCAATTGAAAATGTCAACGATGAAGATGCCATTGACATGAATGACGAAATGGAAAAGACAATTGAAAATGTCAACGATGAAGATGCCATTGACATGAATGACGAGATAGAAGAGCCAATTGAAAATGTCAGTGATGAAGATGCCATTGACATGATTGGCGAGATAGAAGAGACAATTGAAAATGTCAACGATGAAGATGCCATTGACATGAATGGCGAGATAGAAGAGACAATTGAAAATGTCAGTGATGAAGATGCCATTGACATGAATGACGAAATGGAAAAGACAATTGAAAATGTCAGTGATGAAGATGCCATTGACATGAATGGCGAGATAGAAGAGCCAATTGAAAATGTCATTGATGAAGATGCCATTGACATGAATGACGATATAGAAAAGCCAATTGAAAATGTCAGTGATGAAGATGCCATTGACATGAATGGCGAGATAGAAGAGACAATTGAAAATGTCAGTGATGAAGATGCCATTGACATGAATGACGAAATGGAAAAGACAATTGAAAATGTCAGTGATGAAGATGCCATTGACATGAATGGCGAGATAGAAGAGCCAATTGAAAATGTCAGTGATGAAGATGCCATTGACATGAATGGCGAGATAGAAGAGCCAATTGAAAATGTCAGTGATGAAGATGCCATTGACATGAATGACGAGATAGAAGAGACAATTGAAAATGTCAGTGATGAAGATGCCATTGACATGAATGACGAAATGGAAAAGACAATTGAAAATGTCAGTGATGAAGATGCCATTGACATGAATGGCGAGATAGAAAGCCAATTGAAAATGTCAGTGATGAAGATGCCATTGACAAGAATGGCGAAATGGAAAAGCCAATTGAAAATGTCAGTGATGAAGATGCCATTGACATGAATGACGAAATGGAAAAGACAATTGAAAATGTCAGTGATGAAGATGCCATTGACATGAATGACGAAATGGAAAAGACAATTGAAAATGTCAGTGATGAAGATGCCATTGACATGAATGGCGAGATAGAAGAGCCAATTGAAAATGTCAGTGATGAAGATGCCATTGACATGAATGACGAGATAGAAGAGACAATTGAAAATGTCAGTGATGAAGATGCCATTGACATGAATGACGAGATAGAAGAGACAATTGAAAATGTCAGTGATGAAGATGCCATTGACATGAATGACGAGATAGAAAGACAATTGAAAATGTCAGTGATGAAGATGCCATTGACATGAATGTCGAGATAGAAGAGACAATTGAAAATGTCAGTGATGAAGATGCCATTGACATGAATGGCGAGATAGAAGAGCCAATTGAAAATGTCAGTGATGAAGATGCCATTGACATGAATGGCGAGATAGAAGAGCCAATTGAAAATGTCAGTGATGAAGATGCCATTGGCATGAATGACGAGATAGAAGAGCCAATTGAAAATGTCAGTGATGAAGATGCCATTGGCATGAATGACGAGATAGAAGAGCCAATTGAAAATGTCAGTGATGAAGATGCCATTGACATGAATGGCGAGATAGAAGAGCCAATTGAAAATGTCAGTGATGAAGATGCCATTGACATGAATGGCGAGATAGAAGAGCCAATTGAAAATGTCAACGATGAAGATGCCATTGGCATGAATGGCGAGATAGAAGAGCCAATTGAAAATGTCAACGATGAAGATGCCATTGACATGAATGACGAAATGGAAATTGAAAATGTCAGTGATGAAGATGCCATTGGCATGAATGACGAGATAGAAGAGCCTATTGAAAATGTCAGTGATGAAGATGCCATTGGCATGAATGACGAGATAGAAGATGAAAATGTCAACGATGAAGATGCCATTGACATGAATGACGAGATAGAAGAGACAATTGAAAATGTCAGTGATGAAGATGCCATTGGCATGAATGACGAGATAGAAGAGCCAATTGAAAATGTCAGTGATGAAGATGCCATTGGCATGAATGACGAGATAGAAGAGCCTATTGAAAATGTCAGTGATGAAGATGCCATTGGCATGAATGACGAGATGGAAAACACAGCCGAAGATGTTACAGACGAATGAACCAGTGCCTGTTCGGGCAAGATTTCTCAAAAAAGCCTGTGACAGGCCTTAGACCCGGGCCTTGAGTTCGCTGTCTGGACTTGCATTTCTTACATTTCTTACATTACTTAAAACCTTTCTATCTATGAGTAAATCGTCCTGAAGGTAATATTTGAATCACAGAGTTTTACATTCAGAGTTACATGCCAGAGCGCGCGTCCCCCATCCCGCTGCCTCGTGCCGGGGGTGTCAGCCGCCCCCGCATCGGCCGTGGCTGTGCCCAGCTCGTCCCAAACCGACGACTTCACTCACCTCGCTCTCGCCCGGTTTCCTGACCACGCCATTCATTATCTAAAAAAAGCTGAGACCGCCATCGTCTTTCTGGGAAAATTCTTGCATCACACTTGCATGAATTTGAAACAATACTATGAAACCAAATGTACGAAAGTGAGAGATAAATAGAATGGCGCATAAACATTTTCCTGCACCTCTTTCCCTTCAGCTCCTCATACTCGGCTGTTTTTCCTCCATGCAGGAATATTAGCGGCAGATAAATAGATACAAATAATTAAGTAGAAGGTTGAATAGTAACATACAGATAGATAGATACATAGATAGATAGATTGCCAGGGAGATAAATAGTTCGATAGAAATATATTGGAAAGAAAGGAATAGAAAATAAAAAAACGATAGAAGTGTTTAGGTAGATATATAGAAGACGGAATAGAGAACTAAACAGATCAAGGGACACAATGACAAGCAGACAGATAGACAGTTAGATAGAAAAGTATAGAAAAAAAAAATAGAAATCAGTACTTGACCTGACATTTCATATGCACCCATTGCCTTCTTGCCATCTATAGTCTTCCCAATATAAAGGTGGGGTGAGAAAGATAAAGGAAAAGAAAGACCAGAGAGATAAAGGAAGGAAAGGAGAGAGCGAAAAGAGGAAAGGAGGAGGAGGTTGGCGTGGGAGGAAAGAGTGGAGAGAAGGCAAAAACAGAGGGGTGGAGGGAGGAAAGAAGGGACGAGAGAGACACATAAGAGAAAGAGGAGGAAGCAGGGACAGAGAACAAAAAGGTGGATAGACGTAATAGACATAATAGACGGGTGGAGAGACGGAGTGTACGAGAAAGCGAATGAAAGGGAGAACAGAGAGCCAGAGAAGAAAGTGGAGAAATAAGAGAAAGGAACAATATATGAAGGACAAGGACAGATGTTGGAGATAAGAATGTAGATAGAATAATAAGAACAGAATGAGGAGGAGGAGGAGGAGGAGGAGAAGGGAAAGGCGAAGATGTGTCAGCCAGGGCGTGTAGGAGCTAATAAAATGTGGCTATTTATGCGGTTGTGGGTGACAGTTTAAAGGTCATTACGATATTTTGGCCCTTGGGTACATCTGGCTACACTCTTTTCATGACACACACACACACACACACACACACACACACACACACACACACACACACACACACAAAATGTAAATATCTAGACACTTTTTTATTGACACACACACACACACACACACACACACACACACACACACACACACACACACACACACACAAAACAGGTTCTATCTGGCTACACTGTTTTGACACACAAAAGTAAAATAAATGGAATAAAATATAATAAAATAATAGAAAATAAAATGAATTAATAAATAAGTAAAATTATAGGAAACAAACTTCTTTCATTGCAATTCCTCCTCTTCCCCTCTCTCTCTCTCTCTCTCTCTCTCTCTCTCTCTCTCTCTCTCTCTCTCTCTCTCTCTCTCTCTCTCTCTCTCTCTCTCTCTCTCTCTCTCTCTCTCTCTCTCTCTCTCTCTCTCTCTCTCTCTCTCTCTCTCTCTCTCCTTCCTCCATGTGTCTCTCCTCCGTCCCTCCTTTCCTCCTTTACGTAAAGAAAAAAAAAATTAGGAGGGGAAACTATTTATGATTTTCTTCCTGCTCACCGAAGCGTATCACACCAAAACATACCCCGCTTTATATAACAAGAAAAACACGTCGATTTGAATAATAAAAATGAATTAATACACTTTTACTTCTTATGGCGCTGGGCGGAGGCGAATGTTAATAAGGAGATCTAAAAACAGTGATATGGAGGTGTATTGTTTCGGCCACATAAATAAAAGCAACATTGATTTGTATAATAATAATAGATTCGATGCTTTCTCGTGCACTGGCGGCGGGATATGTTGAAATAAGACCTTGATTGGGACACAACACGGACTTAATGCTGCTTTCTCCCTTCCCCAAAACAGCCCAGCGTCTCTTTCACAATGACTCTGGAGAGGAAAATAATACTGCGAGTGGGTCTTCCCTATTCATAAACTACAGCTCTCCTTCCTCATGTTTTATCTTTTAATTCCAACAGCGCTTCACTTGATCGGGACACAGTCTTAATCCTGCTTTCTCCCTTACCCCAAAAAGCCCAGCATCTCTTTCACAATGACTGGAGAGGAAACTAATATACTGCATTTCAACGAGTGGGTCTTCCCTTTTTCATCATAAACCACAGCTCTCCTTCCACTTAGATTATAGTTTCATCTTCACTTGATCGGGACACATTTTTAAGGCTTTCTCCCGACACCCCAAAAGCCCAGCATCTCTTTTACAACGGTTCTGGAGAGCAAAACAACTCTGCATTTATATGAGTTGGTCCTTGAAACAGAAAAAAAAATGTACTTATTGAGATTCATCTTTAATTCAGTTAGATAGCACTTTACTTGAGCGAGACACACACTTAATACTGCTTTCTCCCTCACCCCCAAAGTTCAGCATCTCTTCACAACGACTCTGAAAAGCAAAACATGAATGCATATATACGAATTTGCTTTTTCTTCCTCATAAACCACAGCTCTCCTTCAACTTAGGCTCCTAAACAAAAAGAAATGCATGTATTAGGTTTTCTCGCCTCAAAAACCACGTCACTTCTTTCGAAACGCTTCTCAAAACACGAAAAAAACCTCAGCATTTTCTATAATCCGGTCTGCTCTCGCGCCCGGCTGGCAGGAAATGTTTAATAAGACTGCGATGCCGTGTTTGGCCGCGGCGTTACCCGGCCCGAGTGCTTGACCCTCTGGCTGCCCGGGGGTCGTTGGCCAGCCTCCTCCCTCGGCCCCGGGGTCAGCGGGTCTCATATAAGGCCACGCGTCGCCTTATGAGTGAGCTGCCCGCGAACACAGACCCGCCGATGGACGCCCGACAAGCAGGGACCAGACACACGCCCTCCTTAGCGGCGATCCGGGCCAAGCATTAGACTTCTCTCCTAATTTACTACAGCGTTAAATCGGAACCCAGGGGCGGAGGGTCCTGAGCTGCTTGCATGGCGGGGCGGGGCGCACACACACACACACACACACACACACACACACATCGGCCAAACTAAGCAGCTGCGGGAGTGACACGTAATCCCCTGAAATAATATGCAGATTTATTGATCTTGGTCTCGGGAAGGAAGAGATGAGAGCCAGTTAATAGACAGAAAGCAAGTGTCGCATAACAAGGGGATTGGGGTGAGGGGGAGCTAGTTAGGGGGCCTTGGGGGGTCGGGGAGAGCTGCTGGAGGTGTGGGTCAGGGTGGGTCAGGTGCTGGGTGTTGTACAGGGCGGGGCGGGGTGGGGTGCATATTCTGAATCTCTGAAATGGTATGTGGTCCCTGAGTAAAAATGTTCGGCTGTAGCTTCGAAACTAACCACGGGTTGTTCTGGAAAATACTCTCATTGTGATTCGCATTCAAAACTACCCTAAATGACTCCCAACCTAACCTAACCTAACGCAAGCTTCCCTGTTCAAGAGTACCGCCACATACCAGTAGAGAGATAGGGAGAACGCGCTCAGGCTAGGTTAGGGAGGCTCACCGGGTATCTGGCTGAGGAACAAGGCCGAGGCAGGGCGAGGTACAGCCAGACGCGTTGCACAATGTTCCCACACACTGACCTCAATATACGACGGCGAAAACGAGTGTAAACAAGCTCTTAAAATACCTGGAGACGAGTTATGTTTTTCACCGAGAGGATAAATAAAAGCTGGTACTCTTAACCCCAAAATATATTACACCCACGAGCATTGTAGACTTTTACTCGCACTTTTCAGCAAGACTTTAAAGATTACGGTGATTAAACATTTATTTAAACGTGTCTTTATTACTCATTTCAGAAGTATATTGGGAGACGAGTTATGTTTTTCACCGAGAGGATCAATAAAAGCTTGTATCTTAACCCCAAAATATATTACAGCCACGAGCATTGTAGACTTTTCCTCGCAATTTTCAGGAAGACTTTATGATTGCAGTGATTAAGCATTTATTTACACGTATCTTTATTACTCATTTCCGAAGCATCCACGCAATATGACTTGACCGAGCACTGAGTACACACAATCATCACTGTTTGGAGATATCATGTGCTCGATTATCATTACCATTCACAGTATTAAAAAGGAAAAGACTTGCAATTATTATCATTTCCTCCTGCGATTGTGTTCCTTCCTCGCCCTCCCTTTACCAGCGAATGTTTGCACCATCACCATCAGTTAGTATCATGCGTCGAGTGGCTGCTGGAAAGTATTGGAGAAGGTAAACACAATCCTGAACACTCGATATTGTGTTGACATTAGACACTCCCACGATGAGTATATATAACTATCATTGTTTAGAGCTTGCGTGTGTTAACAGTTAATTTTCATCTCCTGTTATACAAGATTTACAAAGATGTGCCCACGAGGAGTATATCTGATTATATATATATAAGGGAAGTACAATGTTCCAAGTACGACAATTTCGTATCGCTGGCGAGTCACACGGGCGTGAAGTTGCCAGCTCGTTACAGTCAGCCTGTTATATTTGCCGATCTCCCGCCCAAAACCTGTCTCTGGCGCCCAATAGCGAGACTCAGATATAGTTATCACTAAAAGCGTTGATTCCTGATGTGTTTTGGCAATGGTTAAGCGTCGAAAACCGGTACATGCACGAGGGCGAGATGATGAAGGCAAGTTATCCCAGCATCGTTTCCAGATTGTCGTACTCGGAGCATTACATTTAACAGCTTCTCCCGCATAAATGTCACCAGGAAACATGAATAATAAACCATTTCAACAATAACTACTAATAAATATCGTTATTGTGACCCAGGAAACAGTTTTTGGGATGGAAATTGGGAAATATGAGAAACTGAGTACGACAATCTGGCAACGTTGTACAATAATCCCAGCCATCAGCTGTTCAGTGTTTGTTTACCTCGCGCGGGGGAGAGAGGAAGCGACACATCTTGACCAGCCTCCACATCCACAGGCCAACCCTAGAGGACCTGCTGGGCAGCGACACCCTCAACCCCAACACAGCCTTCCAAGTCCTCAAGTGTACGCAAACCTTCCTGAATAAGTCGGGTCAAATCTACAGAATCTAACTCCACCCTGGTGACAGAACGACAAACAAAAAACTGATACCAACTACCACTGACGGGGCTCTAGAGAACAGCCCCCTTCTAGCCCCATAAAACCACCAAGAAGAAGAAGAGGAAGGGACGCTGCTCCGTGCTTACCTATGAATGCTTACCTATGAATGGATAGTGGGGAATAAAGTGACTTCTTTTGGTGTTCCCTCTGCACTGTTAGCCTCAGCCTCCTGCCCCTGATCCAAGTGCCTTATCATACCGCGAACTGGTTATTGAAGGGCAGATACCAGATACCACAGTATCTGAAGCTTATTCCATGGGTCTATAACTCCTAATGGCAGTTTCCTTCCCTTCATTGTGGTTCGCCAATGGTCTGGTTACTCAGCTTGTAGAATTGTTACAGTCGGTGAGTGTTGAGTTGAAAGAAATCTAGTGAGTGCCTAAGACCTGTTATCCTTGCTATCCATTGCCCCCTTGTTATCTTCGTGCTCCCGGCCTTGTATCGGTGCCGTGGCGGGCGTGTAGGCGTTGATATGTAAGCCCCGGTCGTCTGCCCTCCAATGCCTATGGGGGTCCGTGGACAGGGCAGGTAGTTTGGGTTATTCTGAGTTTACGTGGAAGGTCAAAGTGTGGGGTCAGGTCACCAGGCAGTGAGGTCAGGTTATGGTCAGGGTCAGTCTTGTGGTGGTACCGACTGGGTTGCTGAAGTGCTAGTCCCTGAGGTCAAGGCCAGGGTGTTCCAGAGGGTCAGCCGCCTCACAGCCCAACACCTTGGTGCTGTATGAAGTGTTCAGTGTCCACACAACACACTGCCGGATTGCCTTGACGCTGCAAGTAGAAGGGGGGTTGAGGGGGGTGAAGGCCCCTCATTAGGTAGGTTTGGTTAGCTTAGGCTTATTGGGCAGGCAGTGCGGGGAGCATAAATATGCAGCGCAGGACGGGACATGGAAGCAGTGGCCCACTACACTTGCCGGTGTTGTGAGGAATACCTCCAGGCAGAAATATGTCGCTGTGCTGTCCACCACTGTTGTGGCAACACTGGTGTTTGGAAGCAGAGAATGAGCTCTCCAAGATTCAAGCTTTTTCTGTAATAATTAGGACACCAGCATGAAAGCCTTGCAAAATCAAGCAAAACTGAACTTTTTAAAAAATCTATTTCTATTACAGTTTTTGCTGAGTACCTGCTTTTGGTGCATCAGTTTTGCATTTGTCAGAATTTATCAAAAACATTAGGGCATCAAGCATCTCATAGCATCCACTGTTTGATCTCTCTGGGGGACACTGGCTTTGGCTTCCAGTGTAACGCTCCGCCCTCAACCTCTGGTCTTGAACGCCATCACCACTGACCTGACCACCCTTTTCACAGCGGCAGGCATCCACCCAAGGTCTTGAACCACCCCAGACAAAATGCAGCAGTCATTTGAGGGTGGAGCGTAATATTCTGGAAGTGGACCCAAACACCTGGCCCCCCTTGTGTTGGGGGGGTGGGGGTTATCGAGATGCTTGACACCCTAATGTTTTTGATGAATTCCGTCAAATGCGAGACTGATGCACCCAAAGCAGGCACTCAGCAAATACTGAAATACAAACAGAATTTTTCTGAAGAGTTCACTTCTGCTTGTTCCACAGCCTGAATTTCATGCAGAAAAGAATTTTGAAGAGGAGAACCTTGCACCGGTCATTTATTTCCTCTCGTTTACCAATAAATAAAACAATGAGAATGGTCTGCTACATTTTTGTTAACAACAGTGTCACTCATTGTACTGAAGTGTAATTGCCACAAGCCCCAGAGAAACAGGGAATTTACAATAATTGAAAAAAATAGTTCAAGCCAGGTGGACCCTGTGACCTAAAACCCACGGACTGGAACTCTGAATATACCTCACTGGAGGGAACTTAGTCTGTTAACCCGTCCGCTGCGGTTGGCACGGGTTTGCTTTCACTGTTAGCCTAGTATCATATATATAGTGTCATGTCTTTCTCTGTTTCTGTGGTGGATAGTGGAGTGTTTCCCATGTGGTATTGGTGTGCTGTATATCCTCTCCCAAGGTGCAGGACTGCATTTTCTTCATTAGATTGTAGCAGCCACTTTTGTTCCCTCCTGTAGCTTGATGAGGTCTTCTGCTAGGAAATGCACATTCAAGGGACAAATATACTTTTCCCATTTCATTTCAACAGTAAATTTTAAATGTAAGTGGAGTTTTTCCATGTCGAGAATATGCTAACAGCTCCTCATTTTCATTTTCCATTTCCATCTTGCAGCACTCACGGTCAACAGCACTGCCCATACCTCAGTCCACCTGGCAGGACCTCACCAATGACCTCCATGAAAACAGGGTCCCAGACAAGCCAGTTGGTCTGAAGGTGATGTTTTCCTCAGTGTTGTGATTCATCCTCTGTCCCTTCAAATTGTCCCTCCACCACCTCCTACCTCCTTATCCATCACTTACATTCTTAATTCCCAACAAACAGTATAAACCTAATATATGTGTTTATTATTGTATAGAATTTAGGATAACTTACAGTACAATACATTCGTATAATTTTGTTTTCGTGGTACAAAATATTCATGTTTGGAAGCCATGATAAAACCTACATATTGATCAAGATGGTGGAGTCACTGTGTTATCTGTAGTGTCTTGTGGTCCATTACAGCCGTAGCTATTTGGCCACATCAGGGTGTGCTAGCAGCCCCGCACAGCACAGTGTGATGCTGTGGCTACACCATTGCCTGGGACCGAGGCGTGGCGGACATCTACTCTAAGATCGTGGACAACAAGCAGCGATTACTTCATTGATAAGCTGGGTGTGTAAGATGATCGTTTGTAACTAATTCTCCATTTTCTGGCCTAGTAGTATGCAGACCTGCAGTGTGATTCTCCACAAGACAGGGATTTTGAATTAGCCACTTCTACATTTGTGTTGAGCCAAGAGAAGGTAAAGATTTTGTTAGCCCGTCAAATGCGATTGGCACGGTTGCCTTCACTGTTAGTCTGGTAACCTTTCTCTGCCTCTCTGGTGGATAGTGGGTGTTTCGCATGTGGTATTGGTGTGCTGGATATACCCTCCCAAGGTGCAGGACTTTACATTTTCTTCACTGAATTTTAGTAAAACATTTGATCCATTTCTATAGCTTGGTGAGGTCTTCTGGTGAAATCCACAGTCAATGGGTTAAATGATATCATAGTTAACCATTTATGGAGGCTGGAGTTAACATTACATTCACCCCCCCCCAAAAAAAAATGATGATGGAGTCAATAACAAGTTTTCATTTAAGCAAAGTAAAATGAAGGTAGAGATCTTGTTAAGTAGAACATAGTTAAACATTTATTTAGTCTGTTATCAATTCACACACACACACACACACACTCTTTTACACACACTCACACACACACACACACACACAAACACACACACACACACACACACACACATACCTGCTTCTACTGAGAAAGTATTTTACACCATCATAAAGTTAGCTCTCCATATTGTGAAGTACCCTGGACTCAAGTGAGAGCAATTATTGAGGGAAAGGAGGTGGTATTCTAAGTTGCCATTTTCAGACTCTCATCATCGTTCAGGGCTCATTCTCTGTCTGCCCTGAACTCTCAGATATTTCCTTGGTGGTCATAATGTTAGTCAGGTTATTAATTGGTTATCCGTGGCCTGTTGTTTTACCTGTTGTGTGTTAGTCTATCTTATTTGTTATCTGTTCTGCCCAGTTTAACCCCCCTTGACTGCGTGATTTCAGCAGACCTCGCCAAGCTTCTGGGAATGGAACAAAAGTGTCCTATAACTACAATTCAGTGAAAGAAAAGTGTGAGTCCTGCCACACCTTGGGAGGGATATCCAGCACCAATACCATAGAGGAACACTCCACTATCCACCACAGACCAGAGAGAAAGACCTGCAGGACTACTATGTTACCAGGCTGCGCAGTGACAAGTCGCAAAATCCGTGCCAATCGCAGCAGAGGACAGGTTAAGGGTCGTGAAAAAAATTATTTGTATTATTTACGATTAGAGGTCCATAACAAGTTCTCATCTCCTCAGAGACCCAACATGGAGTTTGTGATAAGCCTGCGAGCCTTCAACAACGTGGGTGACGGGCAACCGGTGTGTACTGTAAGCAAAAGTCCTTGCACCCAGCCAGAGGAGGAGGAAGGTGGCACCCACGCTGGACCCGGCTTGGTGTGGAAATTGAAGGCCGTGGTGTGACACCCTTCATGCCATTAATTGCTGCAGTGAAACTGGACACCATGCTTTTGAGGCCAGAACAGGTGATTTATTTATTTATTTTTATTATTATTTTTTTTTTTTCAAGGAGGCAACTCAGAGTAAACTAAATTAACAACGTAATTTAAAAAGACCACCTAGATGTGCGTTCAAACACAAGCATGAAAATGGGAGGTCAAAGAGGTCAGTTTTGGGTAGTGTTGCTCTTAAGCTTGCACTTCAAAGGAGGGCAGTCATCAGCTGGAAAATATATGTTTTTATCTCATGTTCTTTGTGCACTGTCTTCACGACTTGCACACTTGCATCAACACAGCTATGGAAAGAAGTTAGTCATTTGTCAAAGAACTTATTCACCACTTACACATTCTTGTTTCCCTGCACACCTCCTTATTTCACCTCATATCCACCTCTCCAGATCATATTCGTAACCTTGACACATCCTTCTCCCTCCTACAAACAAGCCCTCATTCACCCTCCATATCTTCCTCTCTCTATATCCTTATCCATTACCCTCCCTGTACTCTCGTCCCCAACAAACTCCCTTTATTCCTCCCGTCCCCCTCACAGCATCCATGTCACATAACTCTGTGCATCCTCTTTTCCTGCAAACAGTCCTTCCACCTCATAATCCTCCCTCCTTGCCTTATCCTTCACTTACCCATCCTCTTTCCTACCAAGCACTCCTCCTCACACCCTTCCTATCCTCACTGTCATTCATGTCTCATTCTCACAAGCCAGTCCTTCATCCCAGTAGACCTTTCTTATGTTTTCCTCCCGTCCTTGTACCTGACTCCTGTTAATACTGACAGCGGCTCCTGCAGTACAACAGCTGCCACCACCTTCTCGTCCCTCTCATCCTCCAGCCGCTTACGTCAACTTTCTGGATGTGACCTGCCCTCATTGTTGCAGCCTCAAGCCATCAACAGTGTGTGAGAGTTTGCTGTGAAGACCATCAGGAGTGAGACCAGTGCTGGAAGCCTTCGTTCCTTCTTTCAGTAAATGTTCACTCAGTCCTGCAACACTTCTCAAAGGAAATCCTCACAGCTGAATCACTTGCTGTGATGAGGCACAGAGAAATTACTGACTCATAGGGTGAAGCTATTATTAGTGTTTGAGATATTGATTTTCATTGACCTTTTGCAAATACTTAGAATGAGACCTTATACATAATAGTATTAGAAACAACTGGTGAGGGTTGGCAATGATTTAATCATGATTTAATCAAATGATTAAATCATTGATTTTATTATATTTTTCTGGAGGTAAAAAGTATTCCATAGGTTCAAATGATGTGCTCCAAAAGATGATAAATGGTACAAACAACCTATTCATGTGCAATGATTCATTTATTCTCTTCAAAGTATTATAAAAAAAGATTCCTACGACAACCCATATCCTTCTGCACTTCAATTTGCCAACTTGACATATTTTTTACTAGGTAAAATCAACTCCCTCTAGTGCTTTACATAACTTGGCCCGGCAATGTATCATAATAGCAACAGAGTTTTGCAACCAAACGTAACAGAATAAAATGAGATATTCTTCTGTATGGTAATAATATAATGTTAAGTTCTGTCATAGAAAACAACTTCAGGCAACTCAATCTAATCACAAACCTATAACCTCCTATTACCAACTACAAACAAAGTACTGAACAAGTATTGTATCTTGATCCTTGACTGTACTCAAGACTTACAGGCTAAACAAACTTAAAAGTAACCTATGAAACTTTTGAATCATACTTAAGGATATATATATATATATATATATATATATATATATATATATATATATATATATATATATATATATATATATATATATATATATATATATATATATATATATATATATATATATATATATATATATTTAATGGTACAAGAATTTATCGTGACAATTTTTAAGGTTTTAGCATTGTATTTCTGTGAACAGATGTCAGTGAGTAGAATAATACTTAAAATAATCATAAGAATATAGAAAGTAAAAATATTAAATTGGTAAAATATATAGGCAGGATATCAGTTCGTCATCTGACATTTTCAGAAATATGGGCGTCAGAAATCTTTTAGGGACAATTGGTGAGGTCAGATGGTGATCAAGGTGTAAATCTTTTGTGCGTGTGTCTTGTGTGTGTGTGTATTGTGTGTGTGTGTGTGTGTGTGTGTGTGTGTGTGTGTGTGTGTGTGTTTACATTCGAACATACCTACAATTTTAAGTAAATCAAATATCATTTAACAGCCTTTATTGTGTATACAGTAACTTAGTGATCAATGTGGATTCTACAAAACATACATATAAACATATAAAACAAACAAATACAAATAAAATTATTAAATAAATAATGAATAAAAACCACGGAACAGAGAAATGGTGAAATGATATCCTGGTGCAGATGACAGTGGGAAAAGTTTTTGTACCTAATCAAGGGATTATAGAGGTCATAAAACGAAAAGCCTCTGAGGTCAAGTGAGCACCTTCTATACAATTCACGGTTGAAACAGAAAACTATTCAAAGTTACCGTTCCAAAGAGTAGACAGGCAATATAAATTTAGCGTTTATAGAAAACCCACAAACAATGAGTCTTATATTCACTATTTTTCAGCCCACCCATTAAATGTTAATTAATCTTTTTTTTCTTCGATGTTTTTACGAGCATTACGGATTCGTAGCCCTGAGTTTTTGCATGAGGAAATCAAAAATATTTACAAGACCGCTAAACAACTAAAATATCCGACTCATGTGGTTGATAAATTTTTTTTAACATTGTCAAAAGAACTTTCAACAAAACTCTCCAATCAACCCCATCAAAAATAGTAAATGTTCTCGTTTTGCCATACCATGAAAATTTCACAAACATTCCCCAACTATGTAGATCATATAATATAAACGTTGTGTTCAGTAACTCATATAACCTTAAAAAGATGCTCATAAAAATCCCGTGTAAGGACTGCGATAAATTTTACATAGGCCAAACAGGAAAATCGTTGGAAACAAGAATACAACAACACAAATATAGTGTAAAAACGGCACAGGAATCCAATGCACTGTTCGTTCATTTAAGAGACAACAACCATTGTATAGATTGGTCTAATGCGTCCTCCATAGTAGCTTGTAAATCCTATATAAATAGAAATATCATAGAATCAGCACTGATCAAAAAAACAGAAAGTTCTAACATCAACCAAAGTAGCGGCATATACAAGTTAGATTGCTTAATGATTGAAAATATCTTTAAAACGTTCCGAATGTAATAAAAACGGTTATTCAATGACACACACACACACACACACACACACATATGCACCTCACATTCTATTACACATACAGACCTACAAACTGACACACCTGGGATCAACACCTGACCTCACTTGACCTCAGGCTTTTCGTTTTCTGACCTATATAATCCCTTGATTAGGCTACGCCCAAACTTATCCCACTGTCATCTGCACAAGGGAATCATTTCATCATTTCACTGTTCCGTGGTTTTTATTCATTATTTATTTAATAATTTTATTTGTATTTGTTTGTTTTATATGTTTATATGTATGTTTTAGAATCCCACATTGATCACTAAGTTACTGTATACACAAAAGCTATGTTAAAATGATATTTGATTTACTAAAATTGTGGTATGTTCCATGTGAAAAACACATACACACACACACATAATACGCACAAAGGACACACCTTGGATCACCATCTGACCTCACTTGTCCCTAAAAGATTTCTGACGCCCATATTTCTGAAATGTCAGATGACGACTGATATCCTGCCTATATATATTTACCAATTTAATATTTTACTTTCTTATTCTTATGATTATTTTTGCTATTATTCTACTACTGACTTGTCTGCTGTGAAATGCAATGTACTAAAACTTTAAAAATTGCCAATGATTTTTGTACCATTAAATAAAAATAGGAAACTAAAGATTAGGCGGAGTTGCCATATATGAACCAGACCAATGTTGTGTTTTTCTGTATATAAGCCCTTATACTCTTTCACTCTGTATCTTTCTGAGATGTAATACACGAGTGCTCAGGATTCTCGTGTTTCCTTTATATATATTTTTAATATATATATATACAAATGTAATTCCAATATATCTATATATAGATATATATATATATATATATATATATATATATATATATATATATATATATATATATATATATATATATATATATATATATATACTATACACTATATATATATATATCATCTATCTATATCTATATCTATATCATCTATATATATATATCTATCTATCTATATATATATATATATATATATATATATACTATACTTCGATCATCGGTCCGATCGTCTGCGATCTTCCGATCTGATCGGAATGCACTTGACGATCGGAATGCAAAGATTGGATCATCGTTGCCAATGGTAATCGGACTGTGGAGATCGGAACTTCAAACTGACTTACGATCACCGATCACAGAAAAAGAAAGTGGTCAACGTTGTTATGACAACAAGTGATTGCATAATTCTTACAATTACTTTTATGCATGTTGCTAAATAGTTACTTCAATAAGCGTCTTTAGTTATAAAATTAAGCGACAATTATTGATCGTTTATTTATTCCTTCCCTCGACACCCCCCCACCCACCCGTCGGGCTCCCCCCGCAACAAGAGGAGGAGGAGGAAGGAGGTCTCGCGAGACAGCGCAACATGCCGCCCAGACCAATGTCTATATAGTTATATTGACATTGGCCCAGACCACGGCACCAAACTACCGCCGCATACCCCTCCCATCCAAGAACTCATCAACCTCTTCTTGAATGTATCTATCATTATTGGCGCTCACCACATGATTTCTACGTCTATTCCACTCATCCACCACTGTTGGTAAACCAACTCTTGCCAATGTCTTTGTTGAGCATGAACTTATCCAACTTAAACCCATTGCTGCGTGTCCCTACCCGGTGTGGTGTCATCTGCCATCCATTTATCCTAAGACATCCATCCATTCTGCGCATGTGTGTGGGATCTGTTTACAAACAAAGGGTGGATGAATTGCGACACGGTACCATGTCTTTGTTGAATGCCTATCGCGATATGTTCACGCGAGTTTTTTTTTGTCTTTTTAAAAGTAAATGTTGACGTATGTTTTTGGATTTGAAAAATTGCTTGAAATATGAAAGTTTCTTCCTGCACCTTTGTATGTCAGCAAATGAGGAAAATGAGGTATGCGGTAAATGTAATAAATGAGATAACCTGCACCTGCTTATGTATGTTTGGTAAATGTGATAAATGAGATAACCTACACCCTTGTATGTCGGTAAATGTGATAAATGAGGTAACCTACCCCTTGTATGTCAGTAATGTGATAAATGAGATAACTTACACCCTTTGTATGTCGGTAAATGTGATAAATGAGATAACCTACACCCTTGTATGTCGGTAAATGTGATAAATGAAATAACCTACACCTTGTATGTTGGTAAATGTGATTTAAATGAGATAACTTGCACCCCTTTCTATGTCGGTAAATGTGATAAATGAGATAACCTACACCCCTTGTATGTCTCAGTAAATGTAATTATTGAGATACCCTACACCCCTTCTGAGTGTCGGTAAATGTTAAATGAGATTCTCTACACCTTGAATGTCGGTAAATATAATGAGTGCCTACACCCCATGTTTGAATGTGATAAATGATGTACCCTACACCTTTTCTGTCGGTAAATGTGATAAATGAAGCACCCCTTTGTATGTTGGTAAATGGCGTGGGGATACAGATCGACATTGTCCATGGCGTGATGAATGCTGGCCCCACGCTAATCACTCAGCCACCGCCTACCTTGTATGTCAGTAAATGTGAAAATGAGGTACCCAATGTGATAAATGAGGTAACCTGAAACATTGTATGTCAGTAAATGTGATAAATGAGATAACCTACACCCCTTATGTCGGTAAATGTGATAAATGAGATAACCTACACCCTTGTATGTGTATAAATGAGATAACCTACACTCTCTTCTGATTGATGGTCATGTTTCTCAGATTCTCTCCATTTAATGGTAGGCTATCTGAATTATGGGTTCCATGTTATTTTTGAATTTGGCCTTTTTCCCATAAAAGCTGCCATGCTGTCTTGCCGCCATCTTGCCTGGACAAACTACGATATCAACACTGTTTGTAAACATCGGGTTCCACGCATGCGCAGATCAGGATGGGATGTCTTAGGATACGTGGATGGCAGATGACACAACACCGGCTCACTTCTAATCAGAACCTTATTCCTTATGTTCTTGTAACTAACTTATTTATGGACCAACATCTTTTATTCAGAAAGCTATTTCATCAGGAAGGATAGGAGATTAATGATCACTATCGCTCGTCTTTTATAGAATAGTAAAAAATATTTCCTAGATATCGATGATAAAATATTAAAAAGTTGAAAAATGTTTCTCAAAATTCTGAATCAACTTCAAACAAAAGTTAAAATAACGAACATAATTCCTTTTTCAAACTTTCAGAAATTGAATAAAAAGAGTAGACTTAAATAAATGATTAAAATAAGAAGTTAAGATAACATTTTTTCTTTACCATGTCCTACATATATACCAAAAGAAAGAGGAAAAACAAAGATATTTATGAGCAAATAATAAAGTTATTACTTTTTTGAAATTATTACTTAAAGAACGCCTAAAATAGGTGTTTCTTGTAATTCTTATTTAAAAAAATAAGTAATTATTTTAAATTTTATTGATCGGATGATCGGAATGGTGATCGGAACAGAAGTACTTGAAAAATGTTCGGATGATCAAAATCGGATCAGTTGCCCAAACTGATCTATATATATATATATATATATATATATATATATATATATATATATATATATATATATATATATATATATATATATATATATATATATATATATATATATATTTATATATATATATATATATATATATATATATATATATATATATATATATATATATATATACGCTCTTATATCATGCTTTCACCAGTGGTCACCACAACTTTAAATATACAGGCTTAAACTCTAATGGCTCTGTGTTTCTGGCAGCTGAAGATCAGCAACAAGGAGATGACGGCACTGGACCAGAGGCTTGGGGCACTCCGGGAGGCTCTGCAGGACAAGGCCAAGGAAACAAAGAGTGGCCAGGCTGTGGGACCGAGGCACAGAGAGCCAAGACTGAGGGTTTATCAAGACTGACACCAACGTGGTCAAAGTGTTAGAGGTAAGAGTCTTACATGATGAAACATTGTGGAAGCCTTGCCAGAGTATACGGTCCCACAACATGTCCTGTAGCTTCTGAATGAGTGCCTTCAAGCTCTGGTGCTGGTGTTGCTGCTTCCCTTCCTTTGTTATGATACTCCATACTTACTGCTCAAGGTCTTAAACTCAAGCTCATCCCTGTGGCCTCCAACTCTCTAATTCAAGAGTTGCATCGTAGCTCATTCTTTCATTTCTTGACTGGTGAATAATTATCTAACTTCTTCTATATTTCCAAGCTCATCCCTGTGGCCTCCAGCTCTTTAATTCAAGAGTTGTAGTGTATCTAATTTGAACAACTTAATTTCTGGTATTCTACCACTTAAGTGCAGTTACTAAAAGACCTCTTGAACTATTAAATTTGATAGCCTCTTGGCATCTCCTAGTCGTCATCACAGTCCTTTCCTCCTTCCCATGAGTTAAACTTCTTCAGAATGGGAGTGCCAAAAGTCTTCCATTCTCCCCTGTGGTAAATTCTCTCCTCCCAGTCTTCATCACAGTCACCTTCTCTATAACGTCATGTTTTCCCATAGTGCTTACCTCCAGCCATGAAGAGTCAGGGTGCTCGAGAAGGCATCAATTTTCTTCCTTTTCTTCTTCTTCTTCTTCTTCTTCCTTCCTCTTACTTCATACTTCTTCTATCTGTTGTCACTTTCCAGGAACACCTTTGGCCAGGGTCTCTTTTCCGGGGACAAGCACGGAAGTTTTTTTTTTCATTTATTTCTTTTATTATATTTTTTCTGCTGTTTTCTTCATGTTTTCTCCTTCCTATTTTTGTTTTTCTTCTTTTTTCTTTTTTTTTCTTCATGTTTTCTTCTTCATTTTTCTTCTCATTCTACTTTTCCTTTCTACTTTTTCTTCTTACTATTTTTTGTGGTCTTTTTTTTGTTTCTTCTTCCTTTTGTTCTTCCTTCCTCCTTTTCTTCTTTTTCCAGGAACAACTTTGGCTACACTTGGAAAAGACTGTCACTCCCTACACTTGAACATCCCTAACGCTAAGTAACCCCTCAAGCCTCTCTCCTTCCCATCCCAGCAACCAGATGGCCCCAGTGGTCTCATTACTGTTGCAAAAAACTACTTGCACATTCACAGTAATTAAGGAGCCCCGAAATGACTCCTTCCCACCCCAGCAACCAGATATCTAAGTGGCAGTTAAAATAGTCCTGCCAAATTTGAGGCGGTAGACAGAGATGAAAATTATGATGTAATCTATCTTGATTTTAGTAAAGCATTTGACAAAGTTCCTCACCAACGACTGTTGCTTAAATTACAGGCTCACGGAGTAGAGGGTAAAGTTTTGAACTGGGTCAAGGCGTGGCTTAGCAATAAGAAGCAAAGAGTGCAAATCAATAGCAAAAGATCTGACTGGGGATGTGTTACGAGTGGGGTCCCACAAGGTTCGGTATTAGGTCCACTTTTGTTTATTATTTATATCAATGACTTAGATACAGGAATTAGTAGTGATGTCAGTAAGTTTGCAGATGATACCAAGATCGGTAGAGTAATTGAGTTGGATCAGGACGCTAGTATTCTCCAGGATGAACTAAACAGATTGCATGACTGGGCGGATAAATGGCAGATGGAGTTCAATTTAGGGAAGTGCAGTATTCTGAGTGTAGGTAGGAACAACCCCTCTCATAACTATTGCTTAAATGACACTCTCATAAGCAGGTCTGGGTGCGAGAGGGATTTAGGGGTCTTAGTGAGCTCTGATCTCCGTCCAAGGGCACGATGCATTCAAGCTATAAATCGAGCAAATAGGGTACTGTGATACATTTCAAGAGCGTAAGCAACAGAAGCGCCGAAGTCTTCCTCAAACTATATTTGGCATTAGTTAGACCTCATCTTGACTATGCGGTTCAGTTCTGGTCACCTTACTATAGAATGGATATCAAAATGTTAGACTCAGTGCAGAGGAGGATGACTAAGATGATTCAGGGGTTGAGAAACTTGCCATACGAGGAAAGACTCAAACAGTTAAACTTGCATTCTCTAGAAAGGCGAAGGGTGCGTGGAGACATGATCGAGGTTTATAAATGGATGAAGGGCTTTAATAAGGGTGATATTCATAAGGTTTTGTTGGTAAGAGAACCGGGTAGGACACGAAGTAATGGGTTTAAACTGGATAAATTCAGATTCAACAGGGACATCGGCAAAAATTGGTTTACTAACAGAGTTGTGAATGAGTGGAATAGACTTAGCAGTCATGTGGTGAGTGCCAATACAATTGTCACATTCAAAAATAGATTAGATAAATTCATGGACAGCGATATTAGGTGGGGTTAGATACACGGTTCTTAGGTTCAAAGGAGCTGCCTTGTATGGGCCTACCGGCCTCTTGCAGACTCCATCGTGCTTATGTTCTTATGTAACTTGTGATCAGGCCGTGGTGAATTACACACACACACACACACACACACACACACACACACACACACACACTTTAAGGCACTCTGAATAAGGGGCCCCAAAACCCCTTCCAGGCTGCCGGCACTTCCCTTGAGGCTCTGGAACAGGCACTGCAGGCGGTGGCTGAACAGATAGCAAGACGGCCCCGCGTTCAGGACGACGCGAGTTCAATCCCCGACCGGTGCCACCAAGCTGGAATTTTTCCGCCGCCGCCGAGTGGCTTAAAACTACCCATATGCTGTCCAGAAGACCACCTATCAACCCGGACTCTAGATTCTCGGATTAAAGATGAGCTCCGGGAGGGCAGCATGAGGCAATGCAAGATGGCGCCACTATAAACACTCGCCTGCGCCAGAACAAGCTGGGCCGACCATCAGGTCAGGACCTTAATACATCCATGATCAGGACCAACCTGGAAGAAGCCTTGGACCGACCATCAGGATCCACCGGGAAGAAGCCTACCGGCGCAATAGGCCAACACACACACACACACAAAAAAAAAAAAAAAAAAAAAAAGGGACCTAAGATGACCTCCACAAACACGTGACATGACCCACACAAACCTGACAGGACTAGTTTTTTTTTTATATATTTGATACATATATTTTACCTGAAATGACAAACACCAATAATATTCTTAATAATATATATAAATGATATGCCAAAGGGTATAAAAAGTTATATGAGCCG
Source organism: Eriocheir sinensis (assembly GCF_024679095.1). NCBI lineage: Eukaryota > Metazoa > Arthropoda > Malacostraca > Decapoda > Varunidae > Eriocheir > Eriocheir sinensis. The sequence continues at coordinate 1,730,671 of NC_066534.1, forward strand.
TTTTGCAGATGATGCAAAATTAATAAGGAAAGTGAAGATGGAGGAACACTGTGAAGAACTGCAAAAAGACCTGGACAGAGTGTACAGAAGGAGCCGGTTATGGGAGATGGAATTTAATGCAAACAAATGCCATGTTATGGATATGGGGAAAAGTATAAAAAGACCAAGGAAAACATACAGGATGGGAGAAGAAAACTTGAAGTTAGTACATGAAGAAAAAAGATTTGGGAGTAACGATGCAAGACCTACTCCCCAGAAAAGCACATAACCAAGTTATTTGGAGAAACCTACAGGATGATGCAATATAATATAAGGGTTTGATTATAGACTTTTTAGCGAAGAGAGAAATGAAAACAGTAATCAGGAACAATAAATCAGGCTGGACGGAAGTGACTAGTGGAGTCCCCCAAGGATCAGTGCTGGCTCCGATTAGTTTTGCAATATATATAATTGACATGACAGAAGGGGTGGCAAGCTATATGAATATGTTTGCTGATGATGCTAAAATAATGAGGAGGGTGGCTAATGAAGAAGACTGTGTAGCCCTGAGCCAAGTTCTCGATAGAATAAGCGAATGGTCACGCAAATGGGAAATGACATTCAATACAGAGAATTGTAGCGTGATGGAGTTTGGTAAGAGCAGTAGACGGAGTAATGAAAGAATCATGAAAAAAACAGGAAAAAGATCTAGGAGTGACAATAACAGAAAAGTTATCCATTGGAAAGAATATAAATCGGATAACTGGGGAAACATACAATCTTCTTAGAAACATGAAAGCAGCATTTACACATCTAGACGAAGAAATTGTGAAGAAACTAATAGCATCGATGATACGTTCAAGACTGGAATATGCAGCTTTAGTGTGGTCACCTAGATTGAAGAAATAATTAGAAAGTTGGAAAGAATACAGAGAGCAGCGACCAAACTACCGGAAGCTCTGAGAGATACTTATGAAGAAAGACTGGAGAAATTGAGACTAACAACACTGGAGAGAAGGAGAGGGACCTAATATAGGATACAAGAGGATTGGAGAAATTGGACGGAAGACCTAGTGGTACGTGACATGAGTGTGAAAGAGGTAAGAAATTGAAGAAGAGCGACTGTAGGAGAGACATCAAGAAATACAGTTTTCCATACAGAAGCATAACAACATGGAACGGACTTGACGAGGAGACTGTGTGCAAAATGATTCATGAATTTAAAGCCAAACTGAATAATAAGCGCTTTGGAGACGGGACAGCACGAGCCTAGTACGGCTCTTTCCTGTATTTCACAACTAGGTAAACTAGGTAAATAATACTAATACTAATTTACAAATTGTGGAATAAAACGGAAGAAGTAGATAACGAGTTGCTTTCCATATACGTACAGGGCCTTGTCCGCCCTCGTAGAGTATGCATCTCACGTGTGGGGGCTTCACTCGCAGCTCTTCTGGACAGGGTGGAGTTTTAGGCTCTTCGTCTCATCAGCTCTCCTCTTACTTACAGCCTTCTACCTCTTAAATTCCGCCGCCATTTTGCTTTTCTTTCTATCTTCTATCGATATTTTCATGCTGACTGCTCTTTTGAACTTGCTAACTGCATGCCTCCACCCCTCCTGCGGCCCCGCTGCACACGACTTTCTACTCATGTTCATCCCTATACTGTCCAAACCCTTTATGCAAGAGTTAACCAGCATCTCCATTCTTTCATCCCCCTTCACTGGTAAACTCTGGAACAGTCTTCCTTTGTCTGTATTTCCTCCTGCCTATGACTTGACCTCTTTTAAGAAGAGTGTATCAAGACACTTCTCCACTTGAAATTGACCTCGCTTTTGGCTACTCTTTACTTTTTACTTTTGTGGGAGCGGCGAGTAGCGGGCTTATTTAATCTTTTTGTTACCCTTGAGCCGTATCCTTAGATGTAAAGAGAGAGCGAGAGAGAATTACACAGAAAATCAGGCCACACAGACCCCATGGTTCAGACTAGGTGGTCTGAACTTAAACCTAAGTGATTCTCCGTTATTTAGATGGCTCCAAAACGTTGCTTTTCTACTCTAGTTAATATTAAGTTCAAGGAAGTGACGGTCGAGCTTGTTTTTAAAGGAGTCAATCGTGTTACACTGGACCACTGATGGTGGGAGCTTATTCCATTCTCGCACTACAACGTTGCTGAAGAAAAATTTGGTGCAATCTGAATTTACTTGTCTACATTTGAGTTTTATGCCATTGTTCCTCGTGCGCAAAGTGTCATCGATCATAAACAATTTTGTTCTGTCTACATTCGTGAAACCATTAAGTATTTTAAAACATTCGATCAGTTTTCCTTGGAGGCGACGTTTCTCAAGAGAACATGTTAGGGTAGAAAGCCTTTCTTCGTAGGATTTGTTGGGCAAGGAAGGGATCATTTTGTTGCCCGACGCTGAACACCTTCTAATTTAGCAATGTCCTTTGCATGGTGGGGAGACCAAACTGTACCGCATATTCCGTTAGTTTTAGGTCAGAGTTCACTAACACTCCCAAATCCCTTTCACACTCTGATCTGCCTATCGCTGTGGAGTCTAAACTATACCCGTGTAATGGGTTGCGTGTTCCTACATTAAGTACGCTACACTTGGTGATGTTAAAATTCATCTGCCATTTCTCTGACCAAGCTGACAGTTTGTTGAGATCCTCCTGCAGTGCTTTAGCATCCTCCCCTGTCCTAATAGTGCGTCCTTTTTTTTTTACAACAAAGGAGGCAGCTCAAGAACACAAAAAAAAGAATAATAAAAAAGCCCGCTACTCGCTGCTCCTAAAAAGAAACAAAAGAGGTGGCCGAAAGGAAGATCAAATACGGGAGGAGAGGTGTCCTGATACCCTCCTCTTGAAAGAGTTCAAGTCGTAGGCAGGAGAAATACAGATGAAGGAAAGATTGTTCAGGATTTACCAGCGAGGATGAAAGAGTGAATATGCTGGTTGCTTTCTTACATAAGGGTTTGGACAGTATAAGGATGAGCATGGTAGAAGAAGTCGAGTGCATGATTGTGCATGGGAGGCATGCAGTTAGCAAGTTCAGAAGAACGGTCAGCGTGGAAATATCGATAGAAGATAGAAAGAGAGGCAACATTGCGGCGAAATTTAAGTGAAGACTATCGGTATGAGGAGGGAGAGCTGATAAGGACGAAGAGCCTTAGCCTCCACTCTGTCAGAAGAATAATGTGAGTGGAACCCCCCCACATGAGATGCATACTCCATACGAGGGCGGACAAGGCCCTGTATATGGTTTAGCAACATGCGGGGAGAAAAGACGACGGAGACGGTACAGAACGCCCAACCTCGAGGCTGATTTAGTAAGAATGAGATATAAGTTTTCAGTTGATTTTGGGTTAATTTGGTGTGTCGCAAATTTACCTATGTCACTAGTTGTCCACGTGTCTATGTTATTGATGTAGATAATGAATAAGTGGGCCTAAACAGAACCCTGGTGATATTACCCATTCGGATTTTTTTACTGTTAATGATAACCCTCTGTTTCCTGTCGTGAAATCCACGCCCTAATCAATCATAAACCTCCTTTTCATATTCCATGAGCCCTGACTTTATTTAACAGTCTCTGGTGTGATAATTTATCGAAGGCCTTACTAATTTCGTCGATAAACTACATCGTAACTCATTATTGTCCAACACTCGTATACTCTATTGTAACATAAAGCATAAGCTTATGGAACACAGGGGAGACTTTCAAGGGCTGAGTTTTTACAGGGCAGCTCCAGAATCCCCCCACTACTCACGATGGGTGAAGTGCATAGCTGGGCGTTATCGCGATAAGTTATTGCGATACTTTATCGCTGATAACAAAATCGGATTATCGACCATCCCGCTACTTATTTAAATATATATCGGTGTCTTCGTTACTTTTGTAACCAAACTAGCGATAATCGCTACTTTTTTTCCGCCTCTCAGAAAAAACGTTGTCTCCCTACTGCTGCGCATGCATTGGCCCGGTGTTGTATGAAAAAATTTCGGTGATGAGATTTCATGGCAAGATCATGAAAATTAAAGCTTGCTAGAGTTATTTTTTATGCTACTCAAAAATCAATATATCATGAGAAAAATCATTTAACTTTACCCCCAAAATGATTATTCACTGCCTCAAGTTGATATTCCATATTCGTTTGTGAGCATGCCGCTGATACTGAAGGCACCCGGTGTTGTGTTATTTGGTGTCCCATCGTCATAAGCTAGCGCTTTTGTTTTACAAACACTGAGTCTCTCGTGAACTGCGTACTCAGACCATTAAGTGTAGACCTGTTCAGTCTCCACAATGCTTTTTAACACATTAGAGTTGCTGGAAGCTGAATCCGACATACGGTACCACCATCCTGCTGTTTCCTAGAACGATGTACACTCATGTACATATATAAATACAACTCGTACAGAGTGTCGTTCTGAAAACAGCGAGGATAATGGCAATGAGTGTACTGTATGTCTGATTCAGCCTTCCAGCAACTCTTGATACGATTTAAAAAGCTTTGTGAGACTGTACAACCTCTACGCTTACAGTCCTGAAGCACGTACTTTCGTCCCCTGAGAGACCAATGTTCTCAGGTATTTTGACAGTGCAGGGACGCCAAATAACACAATTTCTTCTCAATCCAGTATTTTAATACCGTGCAAATCCCATATTTGCAGTGTCAACGTATAATGGTTTTAAGAGTTTTATTAAGTTTCCTAAAATACAGATAATGAAAATTTGAATTCATCAGTGTTGTTCTATCTGAAATATCAATATAGTATAAGTTTTTCGCCTATCGAGGACTTATCGCTAGCTAGTATCGGAATTATTGGATTTATATCGAATTCTATCGGTTGTCAGGTTATCGCCTATATTTGTGTCTCTAGTTAACGAATATTGGTTATCGCCGTTAAGGTTTTTCATTATCAGTTATCGGTTATCGGGAATAAGGTTTTCTGTTATCGTGCCCAGCTATGGTGAGGTGTAGTTTTCAGGGTTGGTACGGAAGCCAGATCCTCGTTTTACCTTCATTATGAGCGGCGTACGCTCCCAGGGCCCGATGCTTATAAGAATATGTCTCGCTTATGTGAGGTATACATCAAAGAAAATGAGACGGACACCGGGACATAAGGAAGCATAACCAAAGGAGACCGATGGGCGGGTGGTGGTGTGTATGTCTGTTGCAACAGATGGCGCAGGAGCAGCGTTGTTTTACATCAGGCGCTCTCCCTCAAGACCCACCCGAACCCCAGTACCCATCAGCAGTGTTGCTTACATGGGATCAAGCAGCAAATGTTGCTACTTTTTTCTTCAGTCCAGTTATTTCCATTTAAATAAAAAAATAAAGGTAGATAAATAATAAATGAACAGTAGGAACTATATATATATTTACTAGGTAGATATAGCCTGACTGCATGTCGCCATGAGTAATGATATTATTGTTATATTATTATACCGCAATTATATTACTTTCTCTGCATTTGTGGGAGGCTACAGTGGTTAGATGTGTAATTTATGTGTTTAACCTTTCTGTATACATACTGGAATGAACCAAGGAAGGTTGCTTAGCCCTACTGCCCGTTCTTTTCAGAAACTATGTGATCATGTTTTCTTCCAAACTCATTGTTTGCTTAGCACACGCTGACTTCCATCAGTAATGATGATATATATACATTGAGTCATTGGTTTGTTGGGGAAAGAGTGATTGAATTATAATTATCTTGGTCTAACATACTGTTTTATTATATCGCTATTCGCAGCAATATCTTTCTCTGCTTAACCGATTGCACCTTTGCCTCGTTCAAAAATCACTTAACACCGCCGCGAGCCGCCACCGGTTTACCAGCTGGGTACTCAAATCCTTATGTCCCTTTGTGGTGATAAAGAGGACACAGCCTGGTAATGAAGCTACATTTATTATTACGGAAGGATGCCAGCCGGGGGTAAGTGATATATAAATAATGATAATGTGGAAATTCTAATCACTTTCCCGCATGACAGCTGTTCTGAACTTCTGCCCTAACTGCATGCCTCCCCTCCTCCCGCGGCAAGAAGGGCGGAGAATGGCCTTTCACACGGCCAGCTCCAGATTCCTCCCCATTACCACCTGTCATGCCTTGTCCATGTAGCTATCCAGTCTACTCTTAAAACAAGCTATATCGTCCCTGCACTCACCTTTATGTGATTACTGAATCTATTCCATTCCCACCCCTATTACTAAACCAATGCCTGCCCATTTCCTCTAAATCTATACTTTTCCTAATTTAGAATAGTCAGATTACTGCATGTTCTATCTTGCCAAACATCACTTATACGACAAGTTAACCAGCATCTCCTCTTTCATCCCTTACACTGATAAACTGGAACAGCCCTCCATTGTCTGCATTTCCTCCTGCCTATAATTTGACCTTCAAGAAGAGTGTATCAAGACTCTACTTTTGTCTGTTTGGGAGTGGTGAGTGAGTGGGGCTTTTTTTTTTTTTCTAGTACGCTTTGTTGCCTTGAGCTGTCTCCTTTGTTTTAAAGAAAATAATAATTAAATAAATAGAAGTTGGCCGCCAATGCTTTAACATATTTTGGTGCCATATCTACAAGTGGCTGGTGACTGTAGTATCTCAGCAACCTGCATGCATCTATGCCATTCCTATCATGGTGCACATTAAAGCAAGCTTCACTATAACTTGCCTCAGACAGAGACAGTTTTAATTATAGATTTACATATCAGACTCAGTTTATTGCTCAGTCTCTATTAGGTGCAGTGCTGTTAATATTGTTAGTGGTAGTATTGCGGTACAGGATTAATGTATTTATTTCAAATTAATTTATCAATATTTTATTTATTATATTCTTAGTGTTTGAAAAATTCCAAGACTAGTATTAAGATAAACAGAAATATCAGAAATATATTTATACTCATTAATTATTATGCACTAACATTATTACTTCCAACTTCAATGTCCTGCTTTGACATCTAGTGCTTTTCAATCTAGCAGCCAAGTTGTGGTCTTTCTGAATGTGTGTATGTCCTAAAAAGGGCTTCATTGAACGTAACGTAACATGCTATATAACATAAAAATCTGCATCTCTCTCCTTCTCACCCAGATTGTCCCCCATACATCCTTTCAGTATCCAAAGAATTTCAATTTACATCTTGTAATCACTTAACTAATGCAAGTGCAATCCCTCATCTCTGTATTTTACAAATGTGGACATACTCTTTCCTTCCATGTTTCACTGTCGTATGTTATTCACATCTAACACAACCACATCCCAACAGATCCAAACACGTCCGATGTCCAAGAGAATGTGGCAGCTGAAAGGGAAGAGAGTCAAAGAAAGAGCCCAGGGGTGAAAGACATTTAGCCTCCCTGAACTACATGGCAGCATCCAACCCTCTTGGTGGGCTTTTACCGAGGAATGGTGCTCCCCACCGTGCAGTGCACCAGCTCCATGTACTGATTTTGAGTATGAATACTTCATCTAGTGTTTGTTGATTGTTGTGTTATTAATATAATTATGACTTCACAAAATAGTCTGTGCAAGGTCACTTGACACATGCCCTGCTCAACATCACTTTTTTAAGTTGCTTAGAATTCCTTCATATGGATGCTGATTTATGTATCCTGAAATGATTGGATATTGAATTGGCTTAACGATTTTTTTGTCCACCGATCACTTGAACCATGTTACGGTATAATATTTGGGTGCAGATCCAGGAAATGAGTTTTAGGGAGGACGTCCAGACTTTTTGCGGGTGGAGCATTAGCATTACCGATTAAGCCATTCTCCCGGCAGTCCTGGTCTTGAAAAAAACTGGTGGAGTGACCTAAATCAATGGGTATAACAGCCTGGACTTTAATGCCAAAAGCATTGTTTTATACCGCATAGCGCTTTTTTGCAGGAATTTTTCTGTATCCCACTCAGGACTGACCCATTTTAGAAGTGATGGCTTGGATCCACCAATGTAGCTATGTCTTATAATATATCTATCCTTTACAGTCTGATGGTGCATCCTTCTAGGTTGTCAAGTTTTCAGTAGCTACTCATGAGAAAGTATTATTCACTTATAATGATTATTGATTTCCAGATGGTTTGCTTTTCAAAAAGTGTCGTGGAAACCTGCCGCAAATAATAATCGGCTATAGTCATCCTTGCTTTAAAGAACCAATATGGAGGAAGGGGGTGATGTTATATCAAAAATCTTTTACATCTGAAGTATCCAACCTTTTTGTGCATAATAAACCTTGCTGATTACGCATAAACTTAAAAGATTCACAATTTCCATACATGAATCTTTTTCCTTGTATTTGATGACAATTAATCCTGACACGTATTTCCGCATTATCAGTAGGTAATATATATAGTAACAAGACAATAATACACATTTATAACAGTGTACTTATATTGAAGGGGTAGGCGGTGGCTGAACTGGTGGCGTAGCGTACTGGCGGGTACATTCACCGCGTGATGGACGACGCAGGTTCGAATCCCCACGCTACCACCTCGGATTTACTTCGGTCACCGCCGGTGAAGCAAACTACCCACATGCTGTCCTGAAGAATGCCACCATCAACCCGGACTCTAGAGGAAGCCGTCCAAGCGAATCAAGAACGAGTTTCGGGGCAGCATTAGCCAATGCAAAGAATGCAGATGGCGCCACTATAAACACTCGCCTGCGCCAGAACGGGCTGGAGCCGATCCATCCAGGCCCCACCTGGAAGAGAAGCCTTGGGCCGACCATCAGGCCCCCACCGGGAAGATGCCTGCCAGCACCGGTAGGCAGCAACGTAAAAATAAAATACTATATATATATACTCTTAATGAGTGCGCGAGATCATTTACCTCATCATCGATGATGCCAGTCGAGAGTCCTTCCTAAATTCTCTTTCTTGCCCGAATTTGTGACACAAGTATAATAACATGTTTGAGTGACCATTTGCATCATTTTTCACTTTGATTAAAGAAATTGCCTCTCAACAGGTGTGAAGTTGATGGGGTTGGAGGAAACTCGACTCACGACCATCAAGCTCTTACACAATATATAGTAAGAACCTCTTGTTCTCAGTGATAATTTATCCTCTTTAGTTATTATTCCGTATGTTGCTTTAATCACAACTAATGTGTTGGAAACTGCTACAGCTTAATAACATGCACTTCTTGCTTTTGTAAATTGAGTTCAATATTTAACTGTTACACCAGTAGGCTTCATATCTTATAAAAAGGTATGTAAAAAGGTTGACATTTTAGGTGATATATTTAAACTCCTTATTATGTTTCTATGGGTGTATTACTGCGTTACGATTAGTCAGTGATCAACGCATATGGGTCTTATGTTTTTTGATAGCATAGGTTCAAATTTGCCCATAGGCTGGCAATTGATAGTAACAGTGAGTGTCCACAGATATCTACCTGTTTCTTGTTTATCCTGTTCCACTTTAAACCATGACTGGCCAATCTTTGGAAAGAGGTAGCATAACCTTGAAGTGCCACTAACAAACCTTTGTCCATTCTTCTGATACTTGATCCTTTTTTTCTTTTTCCCACCTGCCTACTAGCGCCAGTAGGTTTCTTCAGGGCCTGGCAGGTCATTGCCCCAGGCCCGTCATGATGCAGAGCAATTTTTTATATTTTGTATAGTGGCCGCCATTTAGTATTGTCATGCTGCCGCCTTAGAACTCATTCTTGATTCACTTGGATGGTTTAGCAGGGCTTGAAACAAGTATGACTAACATTGCAGGAAACAGAGAATTTTATATTTTTAAGTGTGGCAGCACATTGACAAATATTTTTAGTATGGACTGAACATCAAAATATATATGTTAAATAGATTGCTTGTAGATCTTGACATTATATCATCAAGAGTCTCTGAGTTGTATCCTCTCCCCCATCTCCTGAAAATTACTCTTGTCAGGCAATCTCTAAGTGAAGCCTTCCATCCAGAAGCACAACGTGCAGACATAATGTCAATGCTTAGATTCACTGTCCTTATAGCTTTTCAAATAATGCAGTACCATGCACATATTTTTGTATTTAGAATTGTGATTAATTGTGATTAAATATTTTTTTCATGTATTTTCAGACATGAAAGAGTAGAAAAGTGCTGCACACAACAGTCTGTCGTCTGCACCAGGAGCAGAAGCAGCTCAAAGCCCAAAGCATTACAACTCCTGGGCAGTTTTTGCTTAGAGCCAGTAATTTTTAGATCCAACAAGGGATGTATTTTTTCTGAAATTCAGAGTTCAACATGCTTGCAAGATGCCATGAGTCTAAGCCTAGTAGAAGATATAGGGTTACAAGAGGAGGAGTTTGCTCTGGCCTTATACTATCAAAGTCCAAATACTAATATATTTTCTAAGCACTGTATTTCCTTGCCTTCAGTTTCAACCACTTCACTCCTTTGGCTCAGGGGGTATTTCAGTTACATGTTGGCTCAGGAGCAAACAGACTCTAGCATGACCCTCGCTTAAAGAGCACAGGCCTTGTCAAAGAAAGAGAGATACTTCATAGGATTTGCCATTTATTTAGTATTACTCTTGTTACGCCAAGGAATTTTTTATACACTTTGCCCAAATATTGCACCGTAATGCACACCATTGTTGGGCTTGCCTGTTATAAATCAGATCTTGTTAAATTAACAAGCTTTGGGTGTCTGCCACTTTCCAGTTGTAATATAAGGGAATCATTTATCTCCCCTGCCAGATATCACTTTATAATGCACCATTGTTCGGTCTTGCTTGTTATAAATCCAGATCTTGTTCAGTTAACAAGCTTTAGGTGTCTGCCACTTTCTGGTTAGTAATGCAAGGAATCATTATCTATCTCTCACCAGATATCACATATAATACTGTTATTGGGCTTGCCTGTTATAAATCAGATCTTGTGCAAATTAACAAGCTTTGGTGTCTGCCACTTTCAGTTTGGTAATATAGGGAAAGATCATTTTATCTCCTGCCAGGATATCACATATAATGCCACCGATTGTTCAGTCTTGCTTTATTTATAAATCAGATCTTGTTCAGTTAACAAGCTTTAGAGTGTCTACTACTTTCCAGTTGTAATGCAAGGAATCCCCTGCACCAGATATCGCATGTATGTGCACCATTGTTAGTTTACCTGTGTCTAAGTAAATCAGATCTTGTTCAGCTCACAAACTTTGAATATCTGCCATTGTTTATTTCAGGGTGTAATGCTTGGGAAGCATTTGTTCTCTTCCCTACCCAACAGTATGCAATACTTTATTGTGGATTTTGCCTGTTATATTTAATCTTGTTCCAGGTAGCAAGCTTTTGGTGTCTGCCATACTTCCCACCTAATAATGTGCTGCAGTGACACTTGGCTTGGTTTTCATGATGTGAAATACAACTTGTAATTTCATCCACTAAAGTGTCTATCATCACGTATTCTGGCATCATTAATGTGTAAACTTCCAGGAGTAATCTTGTTTTATTGACCCAGCATGCAATTTTTTCTACTTTATATGATATACATAATCACATAGGTACTTGAATTTACAAAATGTAATAGCAGTTGATATTCTTGACTGATGCCTCATAAACCCTGTGAAAAAAAAAAATGTTTTTTTTAGGGGGGGGTTGAGGCTGACAGAAGTGGTTTTTGTTTGGTTGGCCAGTTCAAGGAGTTTCATATCAAATGATTTTATTATACATCCAATGTATGCTAAAAACATATATTTTATTACATCAGCAACAATGTGCACAAAACATATATTTTATTCATCAACACACAATGTGTGCTAAAACATATATTTTATTACATCCAACTTTAATGTGTGCTACAAAACATATATTTTATTCATCCCAACTTTTAATGTGTCATTTCCTGCAATAAATGCTACATGTTTACTGATGTAGCCTATGAAATACATATCACTCTCTGCCTGTAATTTGGTGTGTCACATACTGCAGCATACTTTCCCTGCTATTTCTTACACTATGAGTTTCACCCTTATTTTGTCTCATTTGGCTTTTATCTGTATGTGCCTCCACTTTGCATAGACTGTGCCTACTGGAAAGCTTAATATCCTCATGACCCTGACACCAAGGTCAGGCTTGTGAGATCATACCATGCCCTAGATCCCATTTTCGCTTCCAGGCTCAGCTTGTCTCCCAGGACCACCAGGATTATTGCATTCCATTTAAGACAACTTCGTGTTACCTTCTTGATGTCCTCCATCATGCATTTCAGCATGTTTTATGATGCTTTGCTCTTATATTGATGTGCCTTGTACAACATTTTATACAGTTTTATTGTATATAAACGCACCATTATTTGGTTTTGCCTGTTATAAATCAGGTCATGTTCAGTTAATAATCTTTGAGTGTCTCCCATTGTTTATTTCATCTGTAATGCTTAGAAGCTTTTCATTTCTCTGCCCTGTCAAGCAGTATGCAATACTTGCCATTATCTGGCACTTTAAGTACAGTTAGTATGATATTTTTACTCCAGCTAAGAGCATTTTTGCAAAAGAGTAAAAGAGGTACGGTTAGGGGGGCATACGCTGCTTGGCATGCGCGTGGCCTCAGTGCTACATCTCTGTAACATTGGCCCTTGAGCCACATAATTGATTAGGGGAACCCATTACCCTGGGACACAGGACCAGTGTGACATCCGGGTTACCACAGATTGCAAAGGCATTATAGTAAATCTAGCATGCATAGAATGTTGAATACTTCCACTCCCCTTAAAAGCACTGGATACATTTGCTACACACACACATATATATATATACCTTATATATATATATATATATATATATATATATATATATATATATATATATATATATATATATATATATATATATATATATATTAATATTAACAATATTTTCTACACCATATTTTCTAAAATAACAAATTGATATAGTTAATAGATAATACCTATAAAACATAAGAACAAATATATTTTCTTGCCCTTATTAGTAATCATTTTACAATAATAGAGAAAAAAAATAGTAAGGGCTGGATGAGGTGCTGTGCTTGCAGGTACTTTAAAAATAATAAAGCTACCCTGAAAAAGAAATGACGTTTTTGGTGGGCTGCAATAGATGGCGCTACTTCCGCACGCCCAATTACTACATATCACTATATAGTCTCTTTGCCTCAACCCTTCAGAGAGCTCAGTGCCGCGTGAGCCGTGATCGAGGGTGGATGTTGCTCCACCTCAGCAACGCCTTCCCGCCTGGACTATCATTCCCCGCATAAGGGTTTCCACCGTCCGGAAGCGATTCAAACCCTAGCGCTGGGAGAAGTGTGCTGTGTATTGTGCTGACGGGCTGCTAGTGTGCTGAGAAGCTTGGCTTGGTTTTATAATTAATGAGTTTAGGATTGACAGGAAGAAAAGGATTTGGAGGTGCGTTTGTTGGCTATTAGCTCCACTGCCTCCCACCGCCTGTCGCTTCCACCTGACTCAACCTGCTGACGCGTGAGTGTGTGCGTGCGTGTGTGTGTGTGATGGGGGAGAGGGTTGAGGGGGCTTCTTATGTGGGGTTGAGGAGTTGCTGTGTGTGTGTGTGTGTGTGTGTGCTTTCAGGTCTGTGTGGGGGCTGTATTTATATAGAATAAAAAAATATATATATAGTGATGAAATAAAAAATATGAGATTAAAAAAAATAAATGCCTGCCATCGTTCAGAGCCAAGTGCGCTACATTGTGTTTTTGTTGTATGTTCTGCTAACATCCCTATGCTGTCATGTGCTGTTCTATGCTGTCCCACGTTTTGTCCCTATGCTGTCCTATACTTTTGTCCTGTGCTATCTTATGCTGTTCTATTGCTGTCCTACTGCTCTTCTATGCTGTCCCGTGCTTTTCTGTGCTGTCCCTATGCTGTGTCCTGTGTGCTGTCTTATGCTGTTCCTTGCTGTTTTCTATGCTGTCTCTGTGTGCTGTCTTATACTGTCTCTGTACTTTGTCCTATATGCTGTCCTGTGCTGTCTCTTATGCTGTCCTGTGCTTTTGTCCTATGCTGTCCCCGTTCTGTCCTAACCTGTCCCTGTGCCATCTTGTGCTGTGTATGCTGTCTTATTGTGCTTGTCTTATGCTGTCCTGTGCTGTCCTGTACTTTTGTCCCTATGGTGTCCTGTGCTGTCCTATGCTGTCCTATGCTGTCCCTGTGCTGTCCCTATCTTGTCCTGTAACTTTCTTGTGCTGAATGGAAAACATAAATTATAATGAAAACCAAACTCGCTTACGATGTGTTTTTAAATATTTATGTGCAAGAACTCTGACATAAGCCTATAGTAATACACGCTAGTAAAACACTACGCTAATGTACACGCTAGTAATAATACACGCTAATGTAAACACTCACGCTAGTAATACACGCTTCAATAAACACTCACGCATAGTAATACACTGCTAGTAAACACTCACGAAGTAATACACGCTAAATGCCTCCTGCGTAAACACTCACGTTAGTAATACACGCTAAAAAAAGTAATACACTAAATAAAGCACGTTACATAATGTACACGCTAGTAACTCCACTAGTAATACGCTAATAAACTACTCACGCTAGTAAAAAACACTCACGCTAGTAAACACTCACGCTAGTAATACCGCTAGTAAACACTCACGCTAGTAATACACGCTAGTAAACACTCACGCTAAATAAATGCACGCTAGTAAACACACGCTAAGTAAGTATTACACGCTAGTAAACACTCACGCTAATGTACAGGCTGATAAACACTCGCAAGTAATAAGCTTACTCACGCTAGCTAATACACTCGCTAGTAAACCTCATTTGCTAATAATACACGCTAGTAAAACACTCACGCTAGTAAACACTCCACGCTAGTAATACGCTAATATACACACTCCGTTATTGTACTAGTAAACCTCATAGTAATACGCGCTAGTAAACACTCACGCTAGTAATACACGCCAGTAAACACTCACTAATACGCTGATAAATACACGCTAGTAAGCTTCTCACGCTATAAATACACGCTAGTAAACACTCACGCTAACCAATACACGCTAGTAAACACTCATAATAATACGCTAGTAAACACACGCTGTAAACACCACGCTAAGTAATACACGTTAGTAATACGCTAGTAAACGCCTCACGCTAGTAATACCACCGCTAATGTAAACACTCACGCTAGTAATATTTTACGCTAGTAAACACTCACGCTAAGTCAATACACGCTTAAGTAAACACTCACGCTATTAATACACGTAGTAAACGCACTGCATAGTAATACACGCTAGTAAGCACTCACGCTAGTAAAATACTCACGCACTAATATTACATAGTAAGCACTCACGCGCTAGTAATACACGCTAGTAACACTCCACGCTAGTAATACACGCTAAAAGCCAGCACGCTAGTAAACTTACTCACGCTAGTAATACACGCTAGTAAACACTCACTAATACACTTCATGCTTATACGCTAATTATTACACGCCGTAAACACTCCGCTGTCAGCCACGCTAGTAAACACTCCGCTAATGTACGCTATTAAACCTCATAGTAATACGCTAGTAAACACTCGTTAGTAATACACGCTAATTATAACACTCGTGTATAACACTCGTTAACAATACGCTAAATAAACACTCACGGTAATAATTACTCACAGTAGTAAACACTCACGCTAAGTAATACTGCACTAATGGCATCACGTTAGTATTACACGCTAGTAAACACTCGCGTAATACACGCTGGTAAACGGTCGCATATTAGTACGCTAGTAAACACTCACGCTAGTAATACCACGCTGGTAAACACTCACGCTATTGACTACAGCTAGTAAACAGTCACGCTAGTAGTACACGCTAGTAACCTCACGCTAGTAATATTACTGATAAACACTGCACTGGCGTACAGCTAGTAAACACTGCCGTGGCACGCTAACCAAACACTCACGCTAATAATACACGCTAATGTAAACACTCACGCTAATACACGCTAAATAAGCTTACTCGCTAATATTTTACCGTGGCGCTCGCTAGTAATACATGCTGGTAATGCACGCTAGTAAGCACTCACGCTGGTAATGCGCGCTAGTAAACTGCGCTAGTAATACGCTATTAAACACTCCCGCTAATAATACATAGCTAAACACTCACGCTAATGTACACGCTAGTAAATACTCACGCTAATATTACACGCTAGTAAACACTCACGCTAATATTTAGTAATACACATGATAAACACTCACGCTAGTAATACACGCTAGTAACACTCCGCTAATATTACGCATAGTAAACACTCACGCTATTAATACATGCTATTTTACGCTAATGGCCACTCACGCTGGTGCACGCTAGTAAACACTCACGCTAATGGCGCTAGTAAACACTCACGCTAATGTACATAACAACTCACGCAGTAATACACGCTAGTAATACTCTTTCGTAATACGCTAACACTCACGCTAGTAATACACTAGTAAACACTCACGCTAATAATACATGGCTAAACACTCACGCTAATGTACATGCTAGTAATACACTAGTAAACACCTCGCTAATGTACACGCTAGTAAGCTTACTCACGCTAATAATACGCAAGTAAACACTCACGCTAGTAATACGCTAGTAAACACTCACGCTAATGTACACGCTAGTAATACACGCTGTAACACTCACGCTATTATTTTACGCTAGTAAACACTCACGCGAGTAATACGCTTATTAAACCTCGCTAATACGTAATAACACTCACGCTATTAATACACTAATGTGCGCTAGTAAGCTTACTCACATAGTAATACGCTATTAAACACTCACGCGAGTATGCGCTATTAAACATCCATAATCAACCACTTCGTAAGCATACTTAATGTACATGTACGCTAGTAAACACTCACGCTAATGTACACGCTAGTAAACACTCACGCCAGGTAATACACGCCAGTAATACACGCTAGTAAACACTCACGCTAGTAATACACGCTAGTAAACACTCACGCGAGTAATACCTTCAGTAAACCTCGCGAGTAATACACGCTAGTAAACACTCGCTAAATAATACACGCTGATAAACACTCACGCTAGTAATACGCTAATGGCTACGCTAGTAAACACTCACATAGTAATACACGCTAGTAAACTTACTCCGCCGTAATACCGCTAATACGCTAAATAAACACTCACGCTAGTAATACACGCTAATAACACTCACGCGAGTAATACACGCTAATCAAAACACTCGCGTAATACACGCTAATAAACACTCACGCAGTAATACGCTAGTAAGCACTCACGCTAATGTGCCGCTAAACACTCACGCTAGTGTACGCTAATATACACTAGTAAACACTCACGCTAGTAATACACGCTAGTAAACACTCACGCTAGTAATACACGCTAGTAAACACTCACGCTAGTAATACACGCTAGTAATACACGCTAGTAAACACTCACGCTAGTAATACACGCTAGTAAACACTCACGCGAGTAATACACGCTAGTAATACACGCGCTAATGTACACGCTGACACTCACGCTAATGTACGCTAGTAAACACTCACATGGCAATACACGCTAGTAATACACGCTGTAAAACACTCGCTAGTAATACATACGTAAACTCACGCGAGTAATACACGCTAGTAAACACTCACGCTAGTAATACACGCTAGTAAACACTCACGCGAATAATACACGCTAGTAATACACGGGAAATATTTACCGGATATTAAGGGGGCACTCATTTTTCTTCCTGCCATATCTTTCCTTTCCCTTCCCTTCCCTCCCCTCCCTTCCCTTCCCTTCCCTTCCCTTCTTCTCTCTTCTCTTTTCCTTTCTTTCCCTTCCCTTCACTTCCCTTCACGTCCCCTCCCTTCTCTTCCCCTTCCTTTCCTTCCCTTCCCTTCCCTTCTCCTTCCTTCCCCTCCCTTCCTTTCCCTTCTCTTCCCTTCTCTTCTCTTTTAATTCCTTCTCTTCTCTTCCCTTCCCTTCCCAACTCAACTAAATTTGTTTCTTAGGTTCGTGGTACAGAGGAATGAATAGCAGTGCCCTGCGTGCTACAAAACTTCTACGAAAGCCTTGTCAAATATGTGTTTCTTAGGTTCGTGGTACAGAGGGAATGGTTATGAGCACACCATTCCTAAAACTTCTGCAAGCCTTGTCAAATATACGTTTCTTAGGTTCATGGTATAAAGGAACGGTCAAATCACCCACCAGGGTCCTTGAAACTGCCCCTGGAAATGCCTAAAACTCCTACAGCCTTGTCAAATATGTGTTTCTTAGATCGTCATTTGAAGGAACGGTCAGACACCACCAGGGGTCATGAAGCTATCCCAAATATGCACACAACAAACACGAAAGTCTTGCCAAATTTGTGTTTCTTGGATTCGTGGCACAGAGGAAGGGTCAAATCACCACCAGGGTCATGAAACTACCTCTGGAAATGCCTAAACTCCTGAAAGCCTTGTCAAGTATGTGTTTCTTAGGTTCATTGAGTACAGAGGAAGGGTCATAGAAACTGCCCTTGAAATGTACTGAAACTCCTACGAAAGACATGTCAAATATACGTTTCTTAGGGTTCATTGTATAAAAAGGAACAGTCAAATCACCACCAGGGTCATGAAACTGCCCCTGGAAATGCCTAGAAACTCCCACGAGAAGCCTTGTCAAATATGTGTTTCTGTGGATTCATTGGCACAAGAGGAAAGGTCAAATGCCACCAGGGGTCATGAAACTGCCCTAGGTAATGCCTAAAACTCCTACGAAAGCCTTGTCTGATATATGTATTTCTTGGGTTCGTGGTACGGAAGGAACAGTCATGGGAAACTGCCCTGGAAATGTCTAAAAACTCCTACAAAGACCTTGAAGCTGTACAGTTCCTGGTTAGTGCTTTTATTATTATCAGTGTGTGTTATGAATGTCTTTAGGGAGGGAGGGCTCACAGAACATGGGGAGCAAAACAAACTGCAGCGATCCTTTGTTCTGTGTGCAGTGATCAATGATGTTTACTACTAGGAAGATCATTAGGTGTGGATGACGGGAAAGAAAGTGACTGCAGGAACAAGGGAGTTTTGGCATTTCCAGGGGGTAGTTGCGTGTCCTGGTGGTAATTTGACCGTCATCCTCTGTACTACGAACTAAGAGCACATATTTGTAAGGCATTTCGTAAGGTTTTAGGCATTTCCAGGGGGTGGTTCGTGACCTTGGTGGTGATTTGACCCATCACTCTGTACCACGAACCTAAGAAACACATATTTGACAAAGGCTTTCCGTGGGAGTTTTGGGCATTTCAGGGGCAGTTCTATTGACCCTGGTGGTGATGTGACCCTTCTCTGTACCACGAACTTAAAAACACATATTGACAAGGCTTTCGTGGGAGTTTTAGGCATTTCAGGGCCAGTTTTATGACCTGGTGGTGATTTAACCGTTCCTCTGTATGAGATCTAAGAACACATATTTGACAAGGCTTTCCTAGGAGTTTTAGGCATTTTCAGGGGTAGTTTCATGACCTGAATTGTGATTTGGAGTGTGTGTGGAGTAATGTGTGTGTGTGTGTGTGTGAGAATGTGTGCGTGTGTGTGTGTGTGTGCTGTGTGTGTGTGTGTGTGTGTGTGTGTGTGTGTATGTTGCAAAAGTTGTGATAATTATAGATAAAGCGACGTAACACTGGATGGGTTGCGTCTACAAATATCAGTTTATCAAGTTTAGAGTAAATCTCATCAGTAGTTTTAAACTTCAGCACATTTTGAAGGTCGTTAATGATGTGTCAATATATGGAGGAGAGGCAAGGAGGGAGGGAGTGGGGAAGGAGAACGAGGAGGGAAGGGAGACGGAGAAAGAGGCGAAGGAGGAGGAGACGGAGAGAAAGGGGGGTAAAAGAAAGGGAAGAGGGGGGAAGAAAGAAGAAGGAGAAGGGAAGGGAGGAGGGAAGGAAAGGAGAAGGAAGAGAGGGGAAGAGAGAGAGAGAGAGGGAGAGGGAAAGGATAGCCTCAGAACTCCTATGAAAGCCTACAGAAATGTGTTTCTTAGGTTCATGGGTCAAACTACAAAGGTCATAAACTACCCTAGAAATTCCCAAAACTCTTACGAAAGCCCTTGCCGTTTGTGTCTCTTAGGTTCTTTGTGTACAGAGGAGGGTCAAACTACCAGAATGTAAAAACTACCCCTGGAAACTGCCTAATAACTCTACGAAAGCCTTCCCAGATTTGTTTTCTTAGGTTCGTGGTACAGAAGGAAGGGGTCAAACCTACACCAGGGTCATGAAACTACCCTGCGATACCCAAAGAAAACTCCTGCAAGCCAAGTCAAATGTGTGTTTCTTAGGGTTCATTGGTACAGAGGAAGGGTCAAGCTACTGTCAGGGGTCCAATACGCCTACAAATTCCCAAAACTCTTACGAAAGCCTTGCCAAATTTGGCCAATTTCCTCTTAGGTTCGTGAGTACAGAGGAAGGTCAAACTACCTCCAGAGTCATAAAACTACCCTGGAAATGCCCCCATAACTCCTACAAAGCCTTGTCAGATATGTGTTTCTTAGGTTTCGTGTGGTACAGAGGGAGGTCAAGCTACCACCAGGGTTGCATAAAACATCCTGGAAATGACCCCACAACTCCTACAACCTTGTCAAATATGTTTTCTTAGGTTCATGGAGTCGACTTCTACCACCATGGTCCTTAAAATACCCCTGGAAATGACCCCAATAACTCCTACGAAAGCCTTGCCAGATTGTGTTTCTTAGGTTCGTGGTATTTACAGAGGGAAGGTCAAACTACCACCAGGGTCATAAAAACTACCCTTGAAATGCCCCCCACAACTTCCCTACGCAAGCCTTGTCAAGTATGTGTTTCTATTGCAGGTTCGTGTTGCAGTGTAAAGAGTCAAGCCTGCAAAAAAGGGTCCATAAAAACTACCCCTGATACCCCCACAACTCGTACGAAAGCCTTGACAAATATATGTGTTTCTTAGGTTTCATGGTAATTTGCAGAAGAGATTAAACTACCACCTGGGTCATTACACTACGCTACAAATTCCCAAACTCTTTCCGAAAGCCTTGCCAAATTGTGGCTCCTCTCCCAGGTTCGTGGTACTGCAGAGGAAGGATCAGACTGCCACCAGGGTCCATAAAACTACACCTGGAAGTTACCCCACCTAAGCTCTAGGGAAGCCTCGTCAAATATGTTTCTTGGGTTCATGGGTCAAACTACACAGGTTCATTAAACTACCCCTGGAAATGCCCACACAGCTCCTAGGAGAGCCTTGTCAAATTTGTGTTCTTCTTAGGTTCGTGGTACAGAGGAAGGTCAGACTACCACCAGGTCTTAAAACCTTCCTGGAAATACCCCCACAACTCCTACAGCCTTGTCAAATATGTCCTCTTAGGTTCGTGGTACAGGAGGTCAGACTACCCTGGGTCGTAAAACTACCCCTGATACTTTAACAACTCTGAAAGCCTTGTCAAATATGTGTATCTTAGGTTCGTGGTATAAAGGAGGTCAGTACCACAAGCTCATGAAACTACCTGGAGCCCCTGCTCTGTAAGCCTTGTCAAATTTGTATTACTTAGGTTCACGGTACAGAGGAAGGTCCAACTACCACCAGGTTGAAACTACCCTGAGCCAGCCCCCCCATAACTCTAAGCCTTGTCAAATTCTGTTACTTAGGTTTGCAGTTGGGAGGTCCAACTACCACCAGGGTCATGAAACTACCTGGAAATGACCCCCACTGCTCCCTATAAGCCTTGTCAAATTTGTGTTACTCAGGTTCATGGTACAGAGGAGGTCAGACTACTCACCAGGGTCATAAAACTAGCCCTGAAATGACCCCACAACTAACTTCTGCTACAAAGCCTTGTCAAATGCTGTGTATCTTAGGTTCGTGGTATAAAGGGGAGGGTCAGTACAAGAGCTCATGAAACTACCTAGAAGCCAGCCCCATAACTCTTATAATGTATCAAATTTGTATTATAGGTTCTGGTACAGAAGGGTCAACTACCACCAGAGTTCATAAAACTACACAAATAGCCCCATAACAACTCCTATGAAAGCCTTGTCAAATTTGTGTGCTGGAAGTTTGCAGTTTAGAGGGAGGTCCAACTGGGTCATGAAGAACTACTACAAATGACCCCCATAACTCCTATAAGCCTTGTATCAAATTTGTGTTACTCAGGTTCGCAGTACAGAGGAAGGGTCAAACTACCAGGGACATAAAACTACCTAAGCCCCCAATAACTTCTACAAGCCTTGTCAAATATATGTTTCTTAGGGACATGGGTCAAACTACCACTAAGGTCATTACACAACGCCTGGAAATTCCCAAAACTCCTACAACTTTGCCAGATTTGTGTTTCTTAGGTTCATAGGTCAGAAAACTACCAGGGGTCATTACACTACGCTGGAAATTCCCAAAACTCTTACGAAAAGCCTTTCCAAATTGTGTGTTCCTCTTAGGTTCGTGGTACAGAAGGAGGGTCATACTACCACCAAGGTCATAAAACTACCCTGGACATTCCAATACTCTTACGAAAAGCCTTGTCAAATATGTATGTGTGTGTTTGGGCTTCACATTGTGCTTAGAGGTGACACTTGTAAGATAAGTAAGATGTTTTAACTGTGTCGATGTTGCTAGATGTCTCCCACTCACTTTGTATGCCTGAGTTTCTTCCGTGACCTCTTGTATTCACTTAGCCAACAGAGTCAGACCTTCCAACGTGTCCCTTCCTTCTGCTGCCCTGTACAATGCATCACGCCTCCTATGTCCCTTGTGTGTATGCAATATTGTGTGTGTGTGTGTGTGTGTGTGTGTGTGTGTGTGTGTGTGTGTGTTTGCACGTGTGTACCAAGCTGTATTTACAAAGTTGTTATAATTATTCTGCCACATGACTGACATAACCCTCATATGGGAGAACCAGTCTGCAAATATCTCAAGTTTGTTTCAAGTTCAGCTTAGTTTACACTTTCCAAGTTCACAGGTGTCCAAGTTCTGGGTCTCCAAATATCAGTTTATGAAGTTTGTCAAGTTTAATTTTAATCTCATCAGTAGTTTGACAAGAACCTTTTTCTCGAGGTTGCTGGAGGTGTCAAGTTAGGGAGGAGAGGAGAGGAGAGAGAAGGAGAGGAAGGAGAAAGGAGAGAGTGGAGAGAAAGGAAGAAGGAGAGGGAGAAAGGAATGTGTGTGTGTGTGTGTGTGTGTGGAGAGAGATTGCAATATGTAGATGTAAAGATAAATAAAAAGAAGAGAGAGAGAGAGAGAGAGAGAGAGAGAGAGAATTTTCATGCAGTATTAGTTTCTTTGTTTCAATGTCATTATTAGTGTGTATTATTATTATTATTATTATTATGTGTGTGTGTGTGTGTGTGTGTTAATATTGTGTGTGTGTGTGTCATCATTATTATCATTTCTACTACTCACTTCCTCCTCCTCTCTCCCTCCTCTCCTCCTGCTCTCCTCCTCCTCTTCCATTAGAGTACACACACACACACACACACACACACACAGACATGAACACATATAAAGGAAGCCAATTAAATCTCACACGTTATCTGACTGTTGGGAGGGAAACATGGAAGGCTGTGGACTAGCAGGCAGCAGAAATCCTGACCCAGCTCACATTACTGGGCTGCCTGCGTTCAGTGATTTAATCAATCCGTTTGCCATAGGAGTGGCCTGCAGGAAGAATTAAATCGCTTGTGCGCCTACTCTTGGATACGTTCAGTTCACTCCCGTTGCAGCAAAGGTGGTGATCAATGCATTTCTTGAATGAGTTGATGCTCTCTGCGCTTCTTCCACTTCTGAGGGAAGGGCTGTTCCAGTGTGAACAACTCTATTCGAGAAATAACTGCCGATGTCGGTATTGCATCGCTTTGCTTGGTGTTTTCCGTTGTTACTTGTTCTCAGGTTAGTTTGTAGCGTGAAGAGTTTGGGTGATCAACGTTGCTGAGCTCGTTCAGGTACTTAAAGACTTGTATCATGTCTCCCCGCAGTCGTCTCTTTTCCAACGTGAAAGGTTGAGTCATCAGTCGCTCTTCTATACGGGCCTCGTCCTCGAGTGATGATATCATTTCGTGGCGCGGCATGTACTGCTCTCAAGTAATTCTATGTCTCTCCTGTAATTTGGAGACCAAGAATTGCACGGCGTATTCAACGGAATTCTACCCAAGGATAACATAACTCCCCGGCGTCTTATATTTAAAGCTCCTCGATATGAACCCAAGCATGGTATTGGCTTTCTTACACAGGCGGATTTGCGGTGTTTTGTTTGTTTCAAGTCACTGCTGATGGTGACCCCGGTCTCTTTCCTCTTGCACTACATATAGTGGCTCGCCACCCATGTGGTATGTGGTTGCTGTTTCTGGATCCGATATGCATTACTTTACATTTGGTAGTGTTGAAGGACATCTGCCATTTTCCGACCACCAAGGTGATCAGGTCAGGTCTCTCTGGATAATTTTGCAGTCTGCCGTCATCGAGGGCCTTCCACCCCACCTTTGTGTCGTCAGCAAATTTTGAAAGATTGGATTTTAATCAAGCTCTAGTCTAGGTTGTTGATATATATGGTGAGAATATGGGTCCCAGCACTGACCCCTGTGGCACTCCACTTGTGACCGGGAGCCACTCGGAGAGGCCTGTCCGTTGAGTACAACTCGTTGTTTTCTTCCAGTGAGCCAGTCTTTGATCACGCGCTTTGTCAGGTTGTCGCCTAACCCCGCCGACGAGTTTCTTGAGGAGTCTTTCGTGGCACTTTGTCAAAGGCTTTTGAAAGTCTAGATATATAACATCACTCTAAGGATATGATTATCCAGTTTTCATAGATACCTTGGAAGAAAGGCCAGTGAATTGGTTAAGCTTTACAGCGCTTATTCCTGAAAACCGTGTGAGCATCGGAAATGATGTTGTTGTCTTCAAGGAACCTAACGAGTTTATCTCTGATGATCTTCTCGAGAGATTTTCCGGCCACTGAGAGTCAAGCTGATTGGTTTGTAGTTTGAGCCCACACTTTTGTCTCCCTTTTTGAAGATTAGTGTTACGTTCGCTTGTTTCAGTCTTTCGGAACTTTGTTTTGTTGTAGCGACAGATTGTAGATGGCGGTGAGTGAAGCGAGGTTGCTGCTGAGTTCCTTGAGCAGCCTGGTGACAAGAATCGTCGGGTCCGGTGGACTTGTTTGTCTCAAGTTTCTCTAGATACTTTTTCACATCCCGTTCGTCGATTGTGCGCGAATTTCTGGGGAGTAATTCCATCATCAGTGGGGTAAAACCTCGGGTACTGGCGGACTGGGTGTTCTCGACCGTGACACAGACGCGAAGTTTCTGTTTAGGATTTCGACCATTTGTCTGCTGTCCTGTGTTAGCGTCACTTTCATCTTTTTGGGGGACCGATGTGCTTTTGTCTTCTTTTGGTTCTTATACGTAGAACTTTTCGGGTTGGACTGGCTTCGCGCGCAATCTGCTTTTCATGAGTCGCGTTTACGCTGGCGAATAGAGTTCTGCAAGCTCTGGAAGCGCTTTGATGGTACTGTTCGCGAGCCTCGTCAAGTGCTGTTGTCCTTTAGCAAGTTCGCTTATTATCTCTACTTTAAATTAATCCGCTTGTCGAACTTGGGTGATCATCCATGGTGGAGCTTGTGGCATTATTGTTCTCTTAGTCTTCATGGAGGAGGAAGAAAAAGAAGGAAGGAGGAGGAGGAGGAGGAGGAGGAGGAGGAGGAAGAGGAAGAAGAGGAAGGAGAGGAGGAGGAGGAGGAGGAGTGTAACAGGGGTGTAGGTGTATTATTCTGAGGTGTAATAACTAACTAACTAATGGGGAGCATACACCAGGGGCGCGTCACCTTCACTCACCCGCCGCCCCATACTTATGCGACAGGTCCTCCAGGAAACAAGCCCTGTCCCACCCCTCCAAGTCCCTCCCAGCAGGATCAGCTGAGCCTGCCCCAGCCATGTGTTATGTGGGCGTCCCCTTGGGGCCTCCTCCACCCAGGGTTGTCTCGTACAAAGCAACTCCTGTGGCAGGATCCCAAATCTAACATATACCAAGTCAGTCACTCTGCTTCAAAACTGCGACCGGTACGCGCAGGAGGCGGTTTTGGGGCGGAGCAGCGGGATGACGTCACTTGGAGCTAAAAAAAAAAAAAATATATATATATATATATATATATATATATATATATATATATATATATATATATATATATATATCACACACACACACACACACACCCCGCTAGTTCAGGGTGATAAATTTGGGGCCGTATGTGCACTCTGGATATGCATTCTCATAGCCTTCTTTCACAGCGCATTCAGGCAAGCCACTGACGAAAAATGTCTTCTTATTGTGCTATTGCGTAACTGTAATTTCAATGCCTACAAACAGCGGTGTAGGGTGTGAGGGAGGGCATGTTAAAGTGATTGATTTAGAATTAGTCTGCCTTTCTTAGTTTTCTCTAAATCCCTGTTTCTACGTTCTCTAGTTTGGCTCCAAGCAGTGTCACGCAAACCACGCCTCGGCCGTGTCTGCTCCCTGAAACCTGCGTATGACCTGACTTGGTGTATATAGACAAGCAGGATCGACGTCCAGGGCGCGCCACGTGCCCGTACAGCTGACGTTCACGGACTAGCTCAGACACCTCTCCATCCGAAATTGACCTCTCTTTTGGCCACTCTTTAATCTTTTTTTATGAGCAGCGATTAGCGGGCCTTTCTACACCTTTTCTTTTTTGCCCATAAAATAAAATAGTTCTGACCATAATTTTATACATTTGATTTTCGTATGGACCAGAAGAATTAATATTATTCAAACTGATTCCAACATTCCCAATGCTTGATTTGCCTTCCTTAATCTTTCTTCAAACTCCTTCCTTAACCCGGTAGCAGCAGGGATCATGTTTCTTAATGGTCCCTCTAAGAGAAAAAGAAAAATGAAAAAAATCATCACATTTCATAATATATATCAAATCATTGTGATCAGTTTATGCATCATCCATTTTGGGGTTTATATCATGGCGCAAATTTGGTAAATCGCTGGTACACGGTAAAGCCACAAATTTGTCCCGTCGCTGGTACACAGTAAAGCCACAAATTTGTTACATCAATGGTACACGGTAAACCACAAATTTGTTACATCGTGGTACGATAAAGCCACAAATTTAACCCATCGCTGGTACACGGTAAAATACAAATTTGGCCCGACAACTGGTACACAGTAAATACAAGTTGGCCCATCAAACAATTTTGCGATTGAAATATAAAATTTATTACGACGGCTGATTGCAGTGAAACCACAAGGTTGTTGATCTCATTTCACCAGTTACGGTGGCCTGGAATTTATGATACCAGCATGACTGCTTTGATCAAGACCACAAATTTAGACCATCAACGAATGCACGAATGAAAAGATATAAAGTTGTTACCCGACATACTGACTGTGAAAACCACAAATTTGTTGTAAAATCAACATGGTGCACAATTTGCGGTAAAAACCACAAATTTGACCGACAACCGAGTGAAGCCACAAATTTGATGGCTGTTAACTACACGGAGCCTGAAAATACAAGGTTACGATAAACCCACATCGCTGTGTTGTGTAGCACAGTAAAACCTGAAGACTTGATAAATCGCTTACTGAAAATGAAATTGTTAATCTTTTTAAACACTGAGTGAAAACCATTTGACTTGAAACAACTGCTACGGTAAAAATATAAATTTGATATCGCTTTAACGGCTACTACGGTAAACACAAATTTGTCCCGTCGCTGCTAACTACGGTAAAACCACAAAACTTTATTTAAATCGCTGCCAATATGGTAAAACCACAAATTTAATGCGTCGCTGCTTTCCACACATTAGCTTCGGTGGCCCACGTCCTTTAATTTGGCCCGTCTGTAAAACCACAAATTTGGTTACGTCGCTTTCCGCAATATGGTAAAACTGGTATTATCATACGGTAAAACCTAAAATTTGTCGTCGCTGCTAATCAGCTAAAACCTAAAATTTGTCCACGCTACGGGTGAAAACACAAATTTTAATCGCTACTTCGCTGCTGCACAGTAAGGCCATAAATTTGGCCCGTCGCTGCTACCTTTACCAGGAGAACCATCCCTAAACCACAAAATAGTGCAAGATATTTGAACCTTTCACTTGCTTCTTTTCCTGTAAAAAAATAAAAATAAATGCTGGTAACAGGCCTCGACTCACTTCACGAAGTAGTCGCTGGATTCACCACAAGTCATTTTGGCGATAATTCATGACTCTGCGAAGAGCACTTGTAACCGCCGTTGAGGCTGTGGATGAATGGATAGCGTGACGGCGCCGCGTTCAGGACGACGAGTTCAGGAAAATCCCCGCCCGGTGCCACCAAGCTGGGATTTTCTAAGCCGCCGCCGAGGTGGTAAAACTACCCATGCTGTCGAAGACCACCTATCAACGGCGGACTCTAGATTCTAGGATTAAAGATATGAGTTCCGGGAGAGAGGGCGAAGCATGAGCCAATACGCGAAGATGGCGCCACTATAAACACTCGCCTGCGCCAGAACGGGCTGGAGCCCGACCATCAGGCTCTTCCGGGAAGAAGCCTTGGGCCAACCATCCGGATCCACCGAAAGGAAGAAGCCTACCGCAGCGCAATAGGCCACGACGTAAAAAAAAAAAGACATCTACACGCCTCTCAAGCCACTGTTCCATGTCTCACAGCCACAGTAAGACAGGGAGCATAGGCTATATAAAATTCAGTCCTTTCGCCTGCATGAATATCGACAACATATATACCCGTGTTGAGCGATTCCATATAATATCTCAGGCCGGCTCCATCCTGACCCACCATTGTTATGCACTACGCTAGCAAGGTGTTTGAAGCCTCTGGTAACCTCGACATATCCTCACCACGAAGGACAAACAGGGTGTGTGAAGGAGAGGATTGATGCTCAAGGAGGGGGAGTGTTGAGGAAAAGAGTGAATGGGAAACACATGAAACACTTGAAACACTTATTATACTTCCCCAAAAAAGGTTTCATAATAAGGAGAAATTTATTTATTAGTTTGTAAACAGCCCATTTAAGCAGATTTTCTTTTCGGGCAGCATGTTTGTAATTTTTGGTTCAGTCGCCAATAGACATACATATGTAAAAAATATTTATTACATAATACATATTTAGTCCTCATAGATCATAATAATCTACTTATATACACTAGATACAGGTAGCTTTATCAATACTGATCAAGAATATACTGTTTATAATGCTTCTTAAATGTATGCAATGTTGGTAATAGTTGAACGTGATTTGGCACAAATTCAAATTTTAGGACCGGAATAAGCTGGAGAGTGTTGGAAGACGACAGGTCATGTTGTGGAGCACAGAGGTATTCACGGGTGCGGGTGGAATAATCGTGTTGTGGTGACTGAGACTGCCATATTTCTTGTGTTGATTGATTTGTACTTATATGGACCAATTTGTAATTTATTGATATCAAAAAGTTTTTGGATGTTAATTTTTTTAAATAAAGGTTGTGTGTGATCAAAATAACCACGGTTTGAAATAATTCTAATTATTTTCTTTTGCAAACGAAATAAGGGACGTAAATGTGTTGGATAAGTGTTGCACAAATTGGTGTACAATACTAATGTAATACATGGGCATTGTACATTATTTGAAGGACATTAGTTAGCAAGGTCTTTTACTTGGTAGTAATGATATATTCCTTTGATAATTTATTACTTAAGGCAGATATGTGTGTTTTAAATGACATACTTTCATCAAAGGTAATACCTAACATTTTGCGGAGGAATGTGAAGGTCAGGGAAGGAGAGGAGAGGTGTTTTTTTGGGGAAGGCTGTGGGAGTGAAAAGATGAGGAAGGAGGAGATGTGGCAGAGAGATGAGGAAAAAGAGTATTGAGAGAGAGAGAGAGAATTACATAGAATTACATAAATCAGACCACAGACCCATGGTCAGACTTCAGACTGTGGTCAGTCTCCATGTAACAAGTGAATCTACACTAATCAGATGGCTCCAAAACGTTGCTCTACTCTAGTTAATAATAAGCTCAAAAAGGAAGTGACGGTCGACTTGTTTTAAAGGTCAATCGTGTTACACTGGACCACTGACGGTGGGAGCTTATTCATTCTCCTTACTACAACGTTGGTGAAGAAAAATTTGGTGGTCTGAATTTACTTGTCTGCATTTGAGTTTTTACTGTTGTTCCTCGTTCGCAAAGTGTCATCGATCATAAACAGTTATGTTCTGTCTACATTCGTGAAACCATTAAGTATTTTAAAACATTCGATCAGTTTTCCTCAGAGGCGACGTTTCTCAAGAAGAACATGTTAAGAATTTAAAGCCTTTCTTCGTGGATTTGTTGCGCAAGGAAGGATCATTTTGTTGCCCGATGCTGAACACCTTCTAATTTAGCAATATCCTTTGCATGGTGAGGAGACCAAAACTGTTGTAAAGTGGAAGTAATACATCTTTATTCTTGAATAAAAGTTTCTTTAATGACCCAACATTCTGTTCCGCTTTGTTGCTGCATCAGATGCATTGATGTGAAAGGTGAGGTTTGACACTAATTTGACTGAGTCCTTAACGCATTGAACGCTTGTGAGTTTAACGCCGCGTATTTCGTAATCGTACTTCTTATTTCTTGTTCCAACGAAGGACCTGGCACTTGTCTACGTTAAAGGGCATCTCCCATTTATCCGAATAAGCTGAAATTTTGCAATGCAAATCCTCTTGGAGGCTTGCCTGTCTTCGTTAGTGAGAACCGGTTACCAATCTTTGTGTTGTCTGCAAATTTACTAATACGATTATTGGGTCAACATCCACGTCGTTGATGTAAATAATAAAACACTGGGCCAAGGACCGAGCCCTGAGGACGCCACTAGTGACAGGCGCCCACTCTGGGTGAAATCCGTCAATCACCAGAGAGAGAGAGGAGAAATTGATACATAAAAAATAAAAAAAACTGTGTGTGTTTGTGTGTGTGTGTGTGTGTGTGTGTGTGTGTGTGTGAATGATCCTGGTGCACACACACACACAGTAATAACATAGAAACAACAGCCTGAAAATAACAACAGCGTCCCTGTGAACAGATTCTAACCCCCTCGTTTTGAGCGGCTCTCGGCGAGGGGACGTCAAGAACATCAAAGGAAGGGGAGAGGGGAGAAAGGGGAGGGAAGGGGAGGGAGATGAAGGGGAAGGAGCGTAAGGGGAAGGGAGATGAAGGGAAGGGAGGTAAGGGAGATGAAGGGAAGGGCACTAAAGGGCTGCAAGTTTTGACACAGTAACACGATTGATTGGGGAGGAGGATGGGTGGGGAAGGAAAGGCAAGGAGGGGAAATGAAGGGAGGCGAAGGGGAAGGGAAGAGAGATGAAGGGCAGGGAACTGAAGGGCTGAAAGTGTCTATGTGAGAGGAAAAGTGGGAGAGGGGAGAAGTGTGTCAAAGAAGTGTGACAGAAGTTTGAGTTGAAATGAAGGGAGGCGAAGGGGAAGGGAAGAGAAATGAAGGGAAGAGGAACAGTAAAGCCCCTTAACCGGTAGCAACAAGGGCCATATTTGTGGCTTTACCGTGTAGCAACGACAGGCCAAATTTGTGGCTTTACCGTGTAACAGTGACAGGCCGTTGTGGCTTTACCGATAGCAGCGACAGGACAAATTTGTGGCTTTACCGTGCCAGCGACAGGCCAAATTTGTGGCTTTACCATGTGAGCAACGACGGGCCAAATTTCAAATGATACATAAACTGATCACAAATGCTTTGATATATATTATGAAATGGTTTGTGTGAGGTGATTTTTCTTATTTTTCTCGCTTGGAGGACCATTAAAACAGTCCCGCCACTACCACCACCGGGTTAAGACAGCCCTCCACAGCTATAACCATCATCAAAACAATGCAAATAGAGGATAATGGTGACGGCTTTGACGCACTCGCCGGATAATAATTAACACACTTATAACCGTATGAATTGACAGTTTATTTAGCTTTATTATTATTGTGTGTGTGTGGTGGGAGTGGTTTACGCCCGTTTTTATTTTGACTTTGATGTGACTCTTGCTCTGAAAAACAATACCAAATCCCAGTTGGAATGTCTATAGTGGTGGTGGTGGTGATGGGTGTGGTGGTGATGGTGGTGGTGGTGGTGTGGCTCGAACCATTTGCCCCCTCTCTACCTCCTCCACCACCACCACCATCACCACCACTTCCACGCCCACTATCACCTCCTAAATCCTCCTAAATCCCTCAATGAAGAATATAATGAAAATTTAAAGTCCTTTGCATGAGAGAGAGAGAGGTTGACCTATATTTGTATCTGTAATTTCCTTATATTAGTTGGTGTGTGTGTGTGTGTGTGTGTATGGTTTCCATAAAGTGATTGACTTGGTGTTGATGACTATGTTTATGGGGTGGTGGTGGTGGTGGTGATGGAGGTACCAGGTTGTGGTCAGGTGGTGGTGGTGGTTGTGCTGGTGGAAGTGGTGGTGGTGGTGGTGATGGAGGTGGTGGTGGGGGTGGTGGTTGTGGTGGTGGCGGTGGTGAGGGTGGTGGTGGTGGTGGTAGTGGTGGTGGTGGTGGTGTTGGTGATGATGGTGGTGGTGGTGGTTGTGGTGGTGGTGATGATGGTGGTGGTGGTGGTGATGGTGGTGGTGATGGTGGTGATGGTGGTGGTGGTGGTAATGGTGGTGCTGGTGATGGTGGTGGTTGTGGTGGTGGTGGTGGTGGTGGTGGTGGTGGTTGTGGTGGTGGTGGTGGTGGTGGTTATGGTGATGGTGGTGATGGTGGTGGTGGTAGTGGTGGTGGTGGTGATGGAGGTTGTGGTCGTGGTGGTGGTGGTGGTTGTGGTGGTGGTTGTGGTGGTGGTGGTGGTGGTAATGGTGATGGTGGTGATGGTGGTGGTGGTAGTGGTGGTGGTGATGGAGGTAGTGGTGGTGGTGGTGGTGGTTATGATAGTGGTGGTGATGGTGGTGGTGGTAGTGGTGGTGGTGATGGAGGTAGTGGTGGTGGTGGTGATGGAGGTGCTTGTACGGCTGTAGTTGTTGTTGTTGTTGTTGTTGTTGTTGTTGTTGTCAGAGCATCGAGATGGGGTACTGTTATGTGACCCCAGTGATAGTTGGAAACTTACGACCTGAGGGCTTCGTGGTGCAATGGTTAGCACCTCGCCTCACAACCGAGAAAGCCAACTTCGATTCAGGCAGAGTGGAAACATTTGAGCGGCTTTTCCGATACCCTACGCCCCTGTCCACCCAGCAGTGAATGGGTACCAGGTATTAATCAGGGTTTGTGTCCCGTCTCCTGGGGTCTGTTCCCTTCCCCTATAATTCCTTCCCCTTCTGTTTCTCTCCGGCATATGACCACAGTTGTTGCGCCGACTAAACAAAACTTTCCATCTTTTCCCCTTCTCCTATAACTCCTTCCTCTTCTGTCTCTCTCCGGCATATGACCACAGATGTTGCGCCGACTAAACAAAACTTTCCAACTTTTCCCCTTCTCCTATTACTCCTTCCTCTTCTGTCTCTCTCCGGCATATGACCACAGATGTTGCGCCGACTAAACAAAACTTTCCAACTTTTCTCCCTTCTCCTGTAATTCCTTCCCCTTTTGTCTCTCTCCGGCATATGACCACAGATGTTGCGCCGACTAAACAAAACTTTCAAACTTGACACGACCTACACCATCAACGGGAATAAGTAACCATGAAAACCCATTTAATCTTCTCCGTGGCTTTGGGTAACAGTCATAATGGTAGCCCGATACGTATATAAGCCCATACCGTCGTCAGGGTGTGGCCGCCAGGACAAAGCACAGAGCTACCCGCCTTCCACTCCCCAGTACAGTCCTGTAGGAGGCGTGGGATTGCCTTGTAACAGCTCCCACTTGTGGTCATTATTCTCGTTCTTGATTATTGATTGGCGTTAATTGCGTCTTTTAGGGCCGCTTTCACAGTCTTTGCTTGCTTTGATCATTACCGACGGCGGCGATCGACGCTTCTGTTATCCACGTGAAACTGGCCGATGGGAGGTGGTAACGGCTGCAGGAAGCGAGAGGTGATGAGGAGTGGCAGGTGCGGGGCTGAATAACCCAGCCGCCTCTACCCAGCAGCCAGTTTACGTGGAAATACTCTAAGTCTATATACCAGATCAAGTCACTCTGCTTCAAAACAGCGACCGGTACGCGCAGGGGGCGGTTTGGGGCGGAACAGCAGGATGACGTCACTTGAAGCTAAAAATAAAAATACCCGCCAGTTCAGGGGTGACTAAGAAGTTGGGCCGTGTGTGCACCCTGGATGTACATTCTCGCTTCTTTCACAGCGCGTTCAGGCAAGCCACTGACGATAAAATATCCTTTATTGTGCTATTGCGTGACTGTAATTCAATGCTACACCTAAACAGCGGTGTGGGGTGTGAGGATGGGCTAGATGAAGTGATTGATTTAAGTTAGTCCGCCTGTCTTCGTTTTCTCTAAATCCCTGTTTCTATATTGTATAGTTTGGCTCCAAGCAGTGTCACGCATAAACCACGCCTCGGCCGTATCTGCTCCCACAAACCTGCGTATGACTTGACTTGCTGTATATAGACCTAAAATGCTATAGCGCCGATTGCCGCCATTGGTAACAATCAAAACAAACACAATAACTGTGAAAGCGGACCGTACTTAGTCTTCGTGAATTTTCTTTTTCTTATGCTCCTAATTTTTTGATATAGTTTTTCTGTCCTCATTTCCTTCAGTGTTAACATTTGAACACTAATATATTGGCTATTTGGTAGTCTTGTGAAGGGTTAGTATTTTTATTTTATTTTATTATTGTTTTTTCTTTTACGTCTATGCCTATAGCGCCGGAAAAAAAAAAAAAAAAGACTTGCTTGGGGGCCTGGTTGGTAGCCGGCCCCAGCCCGTCATGGCGCAGGCAAGTGTTCTCGTGGCGCCATCTTCTCTTGGCTCATGCCTTTGGAACTCCTTCTTGATTCACTTGGACGGTTTCCTCAGGGTCAGGTTGATGGGTGGTCTTCAGGACAGCAAGTGGTAGTTTTAATCCACTCGGCGGTGACTGAAAAAATCAGGTGGTAGCGCAGGGATTCAGACCCGCGTCGTCCATCACGCAGTGAATGTGGGCCCAGCACGCTTTCCTCAGCCACCGCCTACCCTACATTGGCTATTTGGTAGACTTGTGAAGGGCTGGGACTTCATGTGAGTTTTCAGGAAG
Organism: Eriocheir sinensis; assembly: GCF_024679095.1. NCBI lineage: Eukaryota > Metazoa > Arthropoda > Malacostraca > Decapoda > Varunidae > Eriocheir > Eriocheir sinensis. The sequence continues at coordinate 1,765,767 of NC_066534.1, forward strand.
CGACTTGAATTTCCACAACAGGCGCCCACACACACTCCAGATTAGGGTACAGAAATGAAAGAAAAGGAGGAAAGGAGAGGAAAAGAATAAGGAAGAAGGAAGAGAGAGGAAAAGGGGAAAAACAGTGAGAGAAAGGAAGGAAAGAAAGGAGGAAAGAGAATATGAAGGAAAAGGAGGAAGAGAAAATGAAGGAAAAGGAGGAGGAAAAGGAGAAAAGGAGGAGAGAAAAGGAGAAAAAAGGGGAGGGAGAGAATAAAGGAATAAGGAAAAGAGGAAAAGAGGAGGAAAAGGAATAAAATGGTGAGAGAAAGGAAGGAAGAAAAAGGAGGAGAAAAGAAAATGAAGGAAAAGAAATGAGAAAAGGAGAAAAAAGAGGAAGAAATAAGGAAGAAGGAAAAGAGGATTAAAGAGGAGGAAAAGGGAAAACTGTGAGATAAGGAAGAACAGAGAAAGGAGGAAAAGAAAATGAAGGAAGGAGGAGGAAAAGGAGAAAAAGGAAGGAAGAGGATAAGTGAAAAGAAAGGAGGAGGAAAAGGGAAAGCTATGAGAGAAAGGAAGGAAGAAAAGAAAGGAGAAATGAGAAAATGAAGGAAAATTAGGAGGAAAAGGAGAAAAAGAGGAAGTGGATAAGAAGAAGGAAGAGGAGGAAAATTAGGAAAACTGTTAGAAAAGAAAAGAAAAAAAAAGAAAAGGAGGAAAAGAAAATGAAGGAAAAGAAGAGGAAAAGGAGAAAATAGAAAGACGATAAGGAGAGAAAAAGGAAAAGAGGAGGAAAGGAAAACAGTGAGAGAAAGGAAGGAAGAGGAAAGGAGGAAAAGAGAAAATGAAGGAAAAAGAAGGAAAAGGAGAAAAAAAGAGAGAAGAGAATAAAGGAAGAAGGAAAAGAGGAGGAAAAGGAAAACAGAGAGAAAGGAAGGAAGAGAGCAAGTAGGAAAAGAGAATATGAAGGAAGGAGGAGGAAAAGGAGAAAAAGAGAGGAAGAGAATAAGGAAGAAGGAAAAGAGGAGGAAAAGATTAGGAAAAGGAGGAAAACAGTGAGAGGAAGAAAGGAACAGAAAAAGGAGGAAAAGAGAAAATGAAAGAAAAGAAATGAGGAAAAGAAGAAAAAGAGAAGAAGAAAATAAGGAAGAAGGTTGAGGAGGAAAAAAAGGAGGAAAAGGGGGAAGAGAAGTGTGAGAGAAAGGAAGAAGAGAGAAAGAAGGAAAAAGAAAATGAAGGAAAAGGAGAAAAAGAGAAGATATTAGGAAGGAGGAAAAGAGGAGGAAAAGATTAGGAAAAGGGGGAAAACTGTTAGATAAAGTAAGTAACAGAGAAAGGATTAAAAGAGAAAATGAAGTAAGAGAAGGAGGAGGAAAAATTGAGAACCTAAAGAAAAAGGAGGAAAATGAGAGAAGAAGAGAGAAGGGAGGAAAAGAGAAACTGAAAGGGAGAGAAGGAAAAAGATCAACGAAAGAAAGGAAAAAAAAGAGGAGGAAAAGAAGGAAAACAGTGAGGAAGATGAATGAAAAGAAGAAAAAAAAAATTGACTGGAAATAAAACCACTACGCCAACCAGTCTGTGCATGGCCTCTGAGCGTGTATTTTTTTACGTCGCGGCCTATTGCACCGGTAAACTTCTTCAGTGGATCCTGGTGGTCGGCCCAAGGTTTCTTCCAGTGGATCCTGATGGTCAGCCCAAGGTTTCTTCAGTGGATCCTGATGGTCGGCCAGGCATCTTCCAGTGGAATGGAATGGAATGGCTTCTTCCAGTGGATCCTGGTGGTCGGCCCAAGGTTTCTTCAGTGGATCTGATGGTCGGCCCAAGGTTTCTTCCAGTGGATCCTGATGGTCAGCCCAAGGCATCTTCCCGGTGGAATGGAAGAGGAAGGAAGGAAGAGAAGAGTAGAAGAGAACAGAAGAGAACAGAAGAAAGAAAGAAAATAAAAGAAGGGAAGGAAGGGAAGGAAGGGAAGGGAAGGAAGGAATTGAAGGAAGGGAAGAGAAGAGATGAGAGAAGAAAGAGAAGAAGAGGAAGAGGGAAGAAAAGAAGGAAGGGAAGGAAATGGGAATGGAAGGAAGGAAATGGGAAGGAAGGAAGGAAGGAAGGGAAGAGAAAGGAAAGGAATTGAAGAGAAGAGAAGAGAAGAGGGAGATAAGAGGAAAAGAAAAGAAGGGGAGGGAAGGGAAAGGAAAGGAAGGGAAGGGAAGGAAGGAAAGACAAGGAAAGGAAGGGAATTGAAGGGAAGGGAAGGGAAGGGAAGGAAAGATAAGGAAAGGAAGGAATTGAAGGAGGGAAAGGAAGGGAAGGAAGGAAGGAAGAAAGGAAGGGAATTGAAGGAAGGGAAAGGGAAGGAAGGGAAGGAAGAAGAGAAGAAGAAAATAGAGGAAAAAGAAAAAGAAGGGAAGGAAGGGAAGGAAGGTAAAGGAAGGAAAAGGAAGAAAGGAAAGCAAGGGAGGAAGGGAAGGAAGGTAAAGGAAGGAAGGGAAGGGAAGAAGGAAAGGAAGGAAGGGGTGTGAAGGAAGGAAAGGAAGGGAAGGAAAGGAAAGGAAGGAAGGAAGGAAGGTAAAGGAAGGAAAGAATGGAAGGAAGAAGAGAAGGGAAAGGAAGGAATTGAAGGGAAGGAAAGGAAGGAAGGAAAGGAGAAGGAAGGAAGGAAGGAAGGAAAGGAAAAGGAAGGGAAGGAAGGGAAGGGAAGGGAAGGAAGGAAAGGAAGGAAGGGAAGGGAAGGGAAGGAAGGAAGGAAAGGAAGGGAGGAGAAGGGAATGGAAGGAATTGAAGGAAGGAAGGAAGGAAGGAAGTGAAGGGAGAAAGAAAAGGAAGGGAAGGGAAGGAAAGAAGAGAAAAAAAGAAAGAGAAGAGGTGGAAAAAAAGAAAGGAGAAGGAAGGAAGAAGAAAAGGAAGAAGGAAAGGAAGGAAAGAAAGAAGAAGAGCACTTTGTATAATGAAAACTCGTTAATATCACTTGCAATATTTACCCATTTTTATATACTCAGAAAAAGGTAATTTAATATGAGGGTCACGGTATGCCTCGACCCCTCCTCCTCCTCCTCCTCTTCCTTTGAACAAGTCGTGATGTCTTGCTGGGACGATTTGGAGGATCTTTTTTTTCATACAGTAAAGGAAACAGCTCAAGGGTAACTAAAATAAAGTGTAAAAAAAAAATCCCACTAATCGCTGCTCCTGTAAAAGATATAAGTGAAGAGTGGCCGAGAGAGGGAGGTCACTTTCGGGTGGAGAGATGTCTTGATATACTCCCTTATTTATCCATGTTAATATTATGTTGCTGGTGTGTGTGTGTGTGTGTGTGTGTGTGTGTGTGTGTGTGTGTGTGTTGGGAGGGATCATCAGGGCAGCTTTTGGGGGCATGTCAGGGCAGTGCGTGGGTGAAAATTGTGTGTTAAAATACGTAAAACAAACATGATATCAGTAGGTCATGGAAGTGTGAGAGAGAGAATAGTTAATAAGGTTGGTTTTGCATAATAAGATAATAGATTTTAAGTGTACAAAGAGTGGTGGTGGTGGTGTGTGTGTGTGTGTGTGTGTGTGTGTGTGTGTGTGTGTGTGTGTGTGATAGGAAGAAAGAAAGAAAAAAAATATGAATGAATTAAAGAAAAAAAACAAGAGAAAAGAAAGGAAAGAGAAGGAAAAAAAAAAAAAAAAAATAAATAAATAAAAGATGAAAGGATAGATTACAGGCAGAAGGAGAGACCTAATGAAGGAAGGAAAGAAGAAAGAAAAATGAAAAGAAAGAAGGAAGGAAGGAGAAAGAAAAGGAAAGAAGGAAGGAATGAAAGAAAGAAAAAGAAAGAGAGAGAAAAGAAAGAAAGGAAAGAAAGAGAGAACAAGAAAGAAGGAAAGAAAGAGAGAGAACAAGAAAGAAGGAAAGAAACAGAAAGAAAAAAGAAAGAAGGAAGGAAGAAACAGAAAGAAAAAAGAAAGAAGGAAGGAAGAAACAGAAAGAAAAAGAAAGAAGGAATAAAGAAACAGAAAGAAAAAAGAAAGAAGGAAGGAAGAAACAGAAAGAAAAAAGAAAGAAGGAAGGAAGAAACAGAAAGAAAAAAGAAAGAAGGAAGGAAGGAAGAAGAAAGAAAGAAAAGAAAGAAAAGGAAGAGAGAAAAGAAAGAGGAAAGGAAGAGAAAGAGACACAGAGTTATATGCTAGAGGCTCAACTCAATCTCTCGCCACAGTGAGAGGTGAAGCCACTGCTCCTGCCTGTAACTCTGTGCTCAACCTCGATGAGTGACGGATTGGCGACCTTTCCATGATTCCCCATGTTTACATAATCACTGTTAGCTAGCCACCATTATTATATTTGGGAACACTAAGTCGATCATCGTGTAGATGAAACATTGCTGCATTTAATGATCACAAATTTATTGCACTTAGGTAAACACCTACAATAAAATAATGAGAAAAATATATGATAGTGTATAAACATTTTTGTTCACCTTTTGCTTCAACTCCTGGTCATTCATGTACTTTTTATTGCATTAAATTTTTGTTTACAGTTTAAAATTCAGCACGATTTTCCGATTCAGATGGTATATGACATGTACCAATGTAACAATAATCAGGGGGTAGAAAATGGACGAGAAAATAACAAGTCGATCTGACAGAGGGTCGCCGAGGCGCTGCTAACTGATAATAGCAGTAGCAGACATAACTATGTGATGTTAAATTTCTCTCTGTCACCCTAAGACTGACCACCAGTTGTTTCAAAATCCAGGCTCTGGGAACCCTCTATGTATATAACTCTGTTGAAAGAGAAAAAAGAAATAAGAAAAGAAGAAAGATAAAATAAAGAAGGAAGGAAGGAAGAAAGAAGGAAGGCAGGAAGAAACGCAGGAAAGAGGGAGGCGGTGGCTGGTGGTTGGCGTGCCAGTGCCACTTCTAGGAGGGTGTGGCATGGCGTCCCGCCGTGCCTCAATCTGGGATATTTCAGTCACCGCCAGGTGGACTAAGACTACCCACTTGTCAGCGGACTCTGAATTCTCGCTCGAAGAGAGTATCAAAGATGAGCTCAGTAGTAGCCATAGATGGTAGGGTGGGTGGTGGCTGAGTGGATGGCGTGCCGGGCCAGCATTCACCACGCCATGGACAACGTCAGTTCAGATCCCACGCTACCACCTGGGATTTTTCAGTCACCGCCGAGTGGCCTAAGACTACCCACATGCTGTCCTGAAGACCACCCATCAGCCGGACTCTAGAAACCGTCCAATTGAATCAAGAAGGGTTCAGGGGGCAGCATGAGCAAGAGAAGATGGCGCCACTATAAACACTTAACTGCGCCACCTTGACAGGCCTGGGCCACGACCACCAGCTAGGCTCCTGAAAGAAAGCCTACCGGTGCTATAGGCTGAGATGTTAAAAAATAAGAGCCTAACAAGATGGCGCCACTATAAACATTTGCCCGCGCCATAATGGGTCTGGGCTGACCACCAAGGACCCACCAAAGAAAGTCTTCCCCGGACATAGACGGAAACGTGGGATAAGATTGCGAATGAGAAATAAGGTAAAAAAAGGAAAATGAAAAATAAAATGCGAGGAAACACACACACACACACACACACACACACACACACACACACACACACACACACACACACACATACTTTAACTTTCCTTTCTCTCTTCCTTTTTCCTCTTGTCATCAAGCTAAATTTATGACACACACACACACACACACACACACACACACACACACACACAAACAACTATTTCTTCTGCTCCTTCTCTCCTCTCTCTCTCTCTCTCTCTCGCTCTCTCTCTCTCTCTCTCTCTCTCTCTCTCATTAACAAATTGGGTTATTAAAGAGGCGTTGTGTTTCGCCGAGAGAGAGAGAAGAGAAGAGAGAGAGAAAGCACTTTAATACACTGCCTTCTTTTTGTCATTTTATTCGCTTTATTTTTTTTGTTGTTGTTTTCGTCTTTTTTTCTCGTTGTTATTTTATTTTCGCTTTTTATCTTTTTTATGTGTTCTCAATCTTTGTTTCTTCCTTCGTTTATTCATCATTTTCTCCTCCTCCTCCTCCTCGTCCTTCTCCTTTTTCTTCCTAATTCCTTTCTTGTTTATTAGTTTTAGTTTTCTTCCTCTTCTTCCTTTCTTCCTCCTTTTCCTATTTCTTCTTCTCCTCCTCTTCCTCCTCTTCCTACTCCTCTTCTTCTTCTTCTTCTTCTTCCTCCTCCTCCTCCTCCTCTTCCCTTTTCCTTTATTATCTTCTTCCTTCTTCTTCTTCTTCTTCTTCATGACATGTATCCATTTGCAAAACAGCATACGACGAGTCAACATATACCTGCTATAATATAAATTGCGTGAACGCGAAATAAAAAAAGCAGAAATAAAGAAAGGGAGAAAGGGCAAGGGGGAAGAAATAGAAAGCAGATGATTGTGTAGAGGAGGAAGAATGTCGAGAAATTATCAACAAATACAACTCTGTTATCATCAGTCAGAGCTGCCAGATACTCCTTTGTCATCACTGAAACAATGTATGTGTTTACGTGTGTGTGTGTGTGTGTGTGTGTGTGTGTGAGAGAGAGAGAGAGAGACACACACACACACATCTTACATCGTCTAGTTTTATTATTATTTTCTCTGCCATTTTTTCTTCTTTCTCTGATTTTTCTGCTATTTCTGTTTTATTTATATTTTCTGTTTCATTTATTTCTCTTCTTTTTGTCGCCCTCTTCGTTTTTTTCATTTATTTCGTAACTTTTTATTTTTCTTCATATGGTTTTTTTTCCTGCTAATTTCTATTTCAGGTTGTTTTTCTTTCTTCCTTTATCCTTTTCGTCGTCTTTCTTTTTTTTCTTTCTCTCTCTTTCTTTCTTTATTTTTTTCTTTTTATATAATTTTCTTTCTTTATTTTTTTCATTTTCTTTTTTCTTTGCTTTTTCTTTCATTTGTCTTGCTTTTTTCTGTATTTTTCTTTTCTTTCTTTTCTTTATTTTCTATTTCATTTTTATTTCATTTTTCCTTTTTCTCTGCTAACCTATTTCAGTTTTTCTTTATCCTTTATATTGTCTTTCTTTCTTTCTTTCTTTCTTTTTTCTTTCTTTCTTTCTTTTAATTTTTCTTTTTTTCTTTTTCTTTGTTTTTCTTTATTTATATTTATATATATTTTTTTATTTTTTCATTTTTCTTTATTATCTTAATTCTCTGCTAATCTATTTCAGTTTGCTTTTCTTTCTTTCTCTGTCCTTTACATCGTCTTTCTCTCTTTCTTTCTTTCTTTCTTTCTTTCTTAATTTCCACTTTTCTCCACTTTCTTAATTTCCACCTTCTTACTTTTTTTCTTTCTTTATTTATTTATTTATTTCTTAAGTTCCACTATTTCCACTTACTTAATTTCCACTTTCTCTCTTTGTTTCTTACTTTCTTTCTTTCTTAATTTACACTTTTTTCCACTCTTAATTTCCACTTTCTTTCTTTCTTTCTTTCCTTCTTTCTTTCTTTCTTTTTTCTTTCTTTCTTCATTTATTTATATTTTTCCAGTTTTTCCAGTTTTTTTAATGTCCACTTTCTTTCTTTTTTTCTTTCTTTCTTTTCCACTTTTTCTCTCGTCTTTTCGCGGGCGTTTTGTCATGGCGCTTCGGTGAGTCAAACAAATAATCAAGGAACTAATAATTTTTACCTCGCAGCGTCACATATATATTTTCGAATCGTTTATTAAGATTCATGAATATTAATATAATTATTTATGATGTGTGTGTGTGTGTGTGTGTGTGTGTGTGTGTGTGTGTGTGTGTGTGTGTGTGTGTGTGTGTGTGTGTGTGTGTGAAGTGTGTACCTTGATGATTCCTTTTTCTTCTCAAATGTCTTATTCTATTTTATTTATTTCTGTTTCTTCTTTTATCATTTATGACTAATTGATTTTCTCTTTTCTTTTTTCCGTCTTGTCATTTTCAGTTCTCTTTTTCTTCTCATTCTCTGTTTTTCTTCTATTTTTCGTGGTTATTTATTTTATTTGTTTGTTTATTTATTCTTTCTTCGCGTTTTTCTTCTTTGGTTTTTTTTTTTTATGTTATTTGTAGTTATTTTTATGCTGGGATTTTTCGTTTTTTCTCCTGTTTTCCATCTTCCTTTTCTGTTTATTTTCTGCTATTTGTGGTTATTTATTTAATCTTTCTTTCGTTTTCTTCTCCTGTTTTTCATCTTCTTGTTTTCTGTTTTTTTCTGTTATTTGTGGTTATTCTGTTATTTTGGGCTTTCTTTTTCTCTGATTTTATCTTCCTGATTTCTGTTATTTCTTTTGCTTTTGTTCTGTTTTATCTATCTCAGTCTCTCGTCTTCAGATCCTTCTGATTCAAAAAACATTCCTGTCTATTTATTGTACAATTATCTATTTTCACGTCGCAGTTAGTAGCTCAGTCTCTCTTTTCTTACTTACTTTTACAACTACTTACATTACTCCTCTTAACTATTACTACTACTACTACTACTACTACTACTACTACTACTATTACTACCGCTTTTGATTCATGCCGTCACTAATGTTCCTCTCTTTTCTCTTTCCCTCAGGAGGACAAAGAAAGGACAAACAGCGCGGAAGAGTCCCTGATAACGTAAGTGTGGAAAATCTCAGTTCTCCTTCTCTGTATATCCTTTTGGGGGCATGTTGGTGACAGCTACAGCAGAAGGTCAGACTACCACCAGGTCCTTACCTGAAATGCCCCAAACTCCTACAGCCTTGTCAAATGTGTGTTATTTAGGTTCTGATTCGGAAGAAGGTCAGACTACCACCAGGGTCTAAAACTACCCCAAAATGCTCCAACTCCTACAAGCCTTGTCAAATGTGTGTTTCTTTAGGTTCACAGTACGGAAGAGGTCAGACTATCACGAGGTCATAAAACTACCCTAAATGCATAAACTCTTACGAAAAGCCTTGTCAAATGTGTGTTTCTTTAGGTTCACAGTACGGAAGGAGGGTCGGACTACCACGAGGTCATAAAACTACCTAAATACCCCAAACTCTTGAAAGAAATTGTCAAATGTGTTTCTTGAGGTTCACAGTTCAGAAGAAGGTCAGACTACCAGGTCATAAAACTACACCTGTAGGCGACGCAATGTTAAATAGTACAGGCTTATGTTCTAACACGTTCTTTTATACATATTCTGACCAAAGGAAAGAAAATGTCGCGTCCTAAACTATATCTCGACACGTTCTTGACACACACACACACACACACACACACACACACACACACACACACACACACACACACACACACACACACACACACACACACACACACACACACACACACACACACACACACACACACACACACACTCAGTATTCCCTCCTTCTCTCCTTCCTTTTCTTCCTTCCTCTTCCTCTTTATCTTCTTCATCAATTCCCTTTCCGTCCTTCAAATCTTCACCTTCCGCCTCCTCCTCCTCCTCCTCCTCCTCCTCCTCCTCCTCTCTCCTTCCTTCCACCTCTTAATCTCCTCGCAAGGTTCAATGTTTTCCTGGATGAGATGAACAGTTTTGCTTCATGTGTTTCCAGGAGTTGATGCAGAGCCAGGTTCCTTGATAATTACATATATCTTAACTTTTGATTTTAACCTGTGAAGGTGATCAGTTATGCTTTGATTTATTTACTCCAGTAGAACGTATTGTTTTTACTCATTACAGTTCTTCAATGAAGCAGCTCAACGCCGACAAAAATAACAGAAAATAAACAGCCAATAACTGGCCTATAAAGAAAAGAGTTTGCAAGTAGCAATCAATAGAGATCTCGATACACTCCTCCCGAGAGAGTTCAAGTCGTAGGCAGGAGGAAGTACAGACGAAGGCAAAAGGGCTGTTCATGAGTTTACCAGCGTGAGGATGAAAGAATGAAGATGCTGGTTAACTCTTGCATGAGGATTTGAACAGTAGAGGGCTGAAAGAATAAAGATGCTGGTTAACTCTTGCATGAGGATTTGAACAGTGAAGGCTGAAAGAATAAAGACGCTGGTTAACTCTTGCATGAGGATTTGGACAGTGAGGGCTGAAAGAATAAAGATGCTGGTTAACTCTTGCATGAGGATTTGGACAGTGAGGGATGAAAGAATGAAGATGCTGTTAACTCTTGCATGAGAGATTTGGATAGTAGAGGGATGAAGGAATGAAGATGCTGGTTAACTCTTGCATGAGAAATTTGGACAGTAGAGGGATGAAAGAATGTAGATGCTGCTTAACTCTTGCATGAAGGATTTGGACAGTAGTAGGATGAAAGAATGAAGAAGCTGGTTAACTCTTGCATGAGGAATTTGGACAGTAGAGAGATGAAAGAATGAAGATGCTGGTTAACTCTTGCATGAGGGATTTGGACAGTAGAGGGATGAAAGAATGAAGATGCTATTTAACTCTTGCATGAGAGATTTGGACAGTAGAGGGATGAAAGAATGAAGATGCTAGTTAACTCTTGCATAGGAGATTTGGACAGTAGGGGGATGAAAGAATGAAGATGCTGGTTAACTCTTGCATGAGGGATTTGGACAGTAAAGGGATGAAAGAATGAAGATGCTGGTTAACTCTTGAATGAGGGATTGGGACAGTAGAGAGATGAAAGAATGAAGATGCTGGTTAACTCTTGCATGAGGGATTTGGACAGTAGAGGGATGAGAGAATGAAGATGCTGGTTAACTCTTGCATGAGAAATTTGGACAGTAGAGGGATGAAAGAATGAAGATGCTGGTTAACTTTTGCATGAGGGATTTGGACATTAGAGGGATGAACGAATGAAGGTGCTGGTTAACTCTTGCATGAGGGATTTGGACAGTGGGATGAAAGAATTAAGATGCTGGTTAACTCTTGCAGGAGGATTTGGACAGTAGAGGGATGAAAGAATGAAGATGCTGGTTAACTCTTGCATGAGGATTTGGACAGTAGATGAAATAATGGAGATGCTGGTTAACTCCTGCATGAGGAGGTGGACAGTGGAGGGATGAAAGAACGGATATGCTGGTTAACTCTTGCATGAGGATTGGGACAGTAGAGATGAAAGAATGAAGATGCTGATTAACTCTTGCATGAGGGATTTGGACAATGAGGATGAAAGAACGAAGATGCTGGTTAACTCTTGCATGAGGATTTGGACAGTGAGGATGAAAGAATGAAGATGCTGGTTAACTCTCGCATGAGGGATTTGGACAGTGGGGGATGACAGAACTAAGATGCTGGTTAACTCTTGCATGAGGGATTTGGACAGTAGAGGGATGAAAGAATGAAGATGCTGTTTAACTCTTGCATGAGGGATTTGGACAGTAAAGATATGAAATAATGAAGATGCTGGTTAACTCTTGCATGAGGATCTGGACAGTAGAGATGAAAGAATGAAGATGCTGGTTAACTCTTGCATGAGATTTGGACAGTAGAGGGATGAAAGAATGAAGATGTTGGTTAACTCTTGCATGAGGATTTGAACAGTGGGGCTGAAAGAATGAAGAAGCTGGTTAACTCATGCATGAGGAATTTGGACAGTAGAGGGATGAAAGAATGAAGATACTGGTTAACTCTTGCATGAGGATTTGGACAGTAGAGGATGAAAGAATGAAGATGCTGGTTAACTCATGCATGAGGATTTGGACAGTAGAGGATGAAAGAATGAAGATGCTGGTTAACTCCTGTACAAAGGTTTAGACAATATAGGTGATGAAAGAATATCATAGCAGGAACTTTGGTGTATGACACAAGCAGTATAACTTTTTTTTTTGTACAAGTCGTTGGCAATGTCTCACCTGGAGTACAAAGCGTAGAGGCGAGTTTTCGCCGTCAACATTTGTTGAAGAGACGTCACGAATAAATGACAAGTTGCTTCCGTGTTGCATCAAGCCGTATTGGCGTTTAACTTCTGGTCAACATTTGTAGAGAAAATGTTGCTCCGGGAACAACCTGGAAAGATCCTATGCTGAGAGGCGCCATCGTCACAACTTGTGACATCAAATATAAAAACAACAGTCAGAAGGTGGGACATCACAGACATGCTTCCATATCATTTGCCGTACCTCAACTCATACATTAGACAGGACATTTTGGTTACCACCGTTAGACGCAGCAGTGATTGGAGAGCTCGAATATGTTTGTGAAACCTCAATAAAACAGAAACTAAATAAATAGTGACGAGTTGATGGTAAATAATTTATCCGTAAAGTTTATAACACATTTTACATATAGCTATCGTTTGCAGCGGCTGTAAATAAAGACTAAAATAAACAGTTCATCTTATAGAAAAGCCTCCTGAACACGATGGTGTATACAGATTTTCATAAAACCTCAAAAAGTGAAGCACGGAACTGTTTAATAAAACTTTCACTTCATGAATCATGCGCGCCGACAGGGTGGGTGTTGGCATGGTGCTAGGGTGGTCGCGTTGGCGCGGCACCCTCGCCTCGCCTCGCTTTTCGTGTGGCCATTGACCAGAGGCAACAGGCAGCACCGGGGTGCGTTCTGCCGAGGTCGCTGATGTTGGCCAGCACCATAACAACCAGATGTTGATACATTGTTGACGGCGCAAATTCGCCTTAGGTCTGGTTCCCAATATAGTTGTCGCCCAGAGCGTCAAAAGGACTTACACATGGGTCCTACTGGTTAGACCTAGCCCGTTCGTGTCGTTGACAAGTGTTTTATAGTGGCGCCGTTCTAGCTTGGCTCATGCTGCCCTCCGGAGCTCCAACTGATCCTCTTGAGAGTTTCACAAGAGTCCGGGTTAACATTTTTTATCTCCACGTTGGAATACAGACGAATGGAGTGTGGGTGCAGGGAGGATATAGTAATGGAGTGTGGGTACAGGGAGGATGTAGTAATGGAGTGTGGGTGCAGGGAGGATGTAGTAATGGAGTGTGGGTGCAGGGATGATGTAGTAATGGAGTGTGGGTGCAGGGAGGATGTAGTAATGGAGTGTGGTTGCAGGGAGGATGTAGTAATGGAGTGTGGGTGCAGGGAGGATGTAGTAATGGAGTGTGGGTGCAGGGAGGATGTAGTAATGGAGTGTGGGTGCAGGGAGGATGTAGTAATGGAGTGTGGGTGCAGGGAGGATGTATTAATTGAGTGTGGGTGCAGGAGGATGTAGTAATGGGTGTGGGTACAGGAGGATGCAGTAATGGGTGTGGGTACAGGGAGGATGCAGTAATGGAGCGTTGGTGCAGGAGGATGTAATGGAGTGGGGTGCATGGAGGATGTAGTAATGGGGAGGTGCAGGGAGGATGTAGTAATGGGGTAGAGGGATGCCATAGTGTAGCCCTGAGGACTGTGTGTTTTGGGGGTGGGATGGGTGGGGAGGGAGTTAAGTACCTAAATAGGTGTAACTATAACAACAATCATCTAACAATTCTTGCGAGGCGGTGCAGTAGAGACACAGTCCTCCTCCTCCTCCTTCCTCCCTCTTCCCTCCTCTTCATCCTTTATCCTTCCCTTTCTTCCCTTCCTTTCATTCTCCTTCCTTCCTTCCCTTCCTTCCTTCCCCTTCCTTCCTCTATCCCTTTCTTCCTTCCTCTTCCTTCTTCTTCTCTTCCCTTCCTTCCCTCCTTCCTTTCCTCCTTCCTTCCTCTTCTCCTTCCTTTTCACTCCTTCTTCCCCTTCATTCCCCTTCTCCTTACCCTCTCATCCCCTTCCTTCCTTCCCCTTCTTCCCTTTCTCATTCCCCTTCCTTTTTCCTTCTACCTTTTCCTCTCCCCTTTTCCCTTCCTTCCTTCTCCCTCCCTTCCTTCCCCTTCCTTCCTCTTCCTTCCCTTCTCCTTCCACCCTTTCCTCTCCTTCCTTCCCCTCCTCCACTTCCTTCCCTCCCTTCCCTTCTCCTTTTTCCTTCCCCTTTCGTCCTCCTCCCTTTCTCCTTCCCTCCCCTTCCTTCGTCCCCTACTAGACCAGAACAGAACAACTGCCCAGTGGAGGTTTAGTTAAATAAATAAAAATACAAACAAACAGACAGACAGGCACAGACAGGCAGGCACAGAGACAGAAGATGACAGACAGGAGTTAATTGAATATCATACACGTAGACCAGGAGCTTACATTTTGTTTCTCGTATAATGGTTCTAATGGGCTATCTGGTGCCTGCTTGTTGATGTTTCCATGCTTCCAAGTCTCTTTTTTTTCCCTGTTATATTTTCTTCTGCTTCTTCTTCTGCTTCTTTTTCTTTTTTTATCTTTTTCTTTTTTTCTTTTTTTTCTTTCTTCTTCTTCTTCTTCTTCTTCTTCTTCTTCTTCTTCTTCTTCTTCTTCTTCTTCTTCTTCTTCTTCTTCTTCTTCTTCTTCTTCTTCTTCTTCTTCTTCTTCTTCTTCTTCTTCTTCTTCTTCTTCTTCTTCTTCTTCTTCTTCTTCTTCTCCTCCTCCTATAGATTTTCTTATCCCTAATCTCCTTCTTTTTCCCCTTCCCTCTCTCTTCCTCCTCCTCCTCCTCCTCCTCCTTGGTCCTCCTCCTTTCGTCACCAGTGGCGTTCCCCAAGGTTCGGTCCTGGGGCCAACACTATTCATAGTTTACGTGAACGACTTAGAAACTGATATCCTTTCACAAGTAGCCAAATTCGCCGACGACACCATATTAGGAGCTACGGTAATGAACAGTCAAAGTTGCGAGAGCATTCATTCAGACTTAATAAGACTTGCCGACTGGAGCGAAAAATGGCAAATGAGGTTTAACGTAGATAAATGTAACGTAATGCACATAGGTGAAAAAAATCCTAACTTTAAATATCAGATTCAAGGACATGAGCTCAGCGAGGTAAAACAAGAAAAAGATCTTGGTGTCATTATCAGTAACACTCTTAAAATGAGTGGTCAATGTTCTGCAGCGAGTAAAAAAGCCAATATGATGTTGGGATTAATCTCAAGAAACTTTGATTATAAATCACCCGAACTTATGAAGAGATTATATTCAGCATTTGTGAATACACCTAGAATACGCCGTTCAATTCTGGTCACCGAACTATATCAAAGATCAAGTTTTGCTAGAAAAGATAAAGCGACGAACAACTAAACAAATTCCAGCGCTCCGAAACTTGCCATATGACGAGCGTTTAAAGCGTTTAGATATGTTTTCCCTAAAAAAGCGAGGAATAAGAGGGGACTTAATTGAAGTGTTCAAAATCCTTAATGGATTCGACGACATTAACCCGGATAGTCTATTTCAGAGAGACACCAACACAATAACACGCAGCAACGGTATGAAGTTAAAGGGAAATCGATGTAACACATTGGTGCGCAGAAGTTTTTTCAATAACAGAGTCGTCGATCGCTGGAATAGACTCCACCGTCAGTAGTTTGCGCACAGGTATCAATAGCTTCAAGTCTTCTTTGGATAAGTACTTCAGGGATATAAGATTATACTGACCCTTTTCTCATGTTTTCAGACAGATTGCCTTAGGACAGCAACCTACATTCATATAATTGTCCCCACAACCTAGATTGCAAGTAGCGAAAGTCAACAATGAGAGTAAAGCAACAGTTAATATCCGCATGACAGGTGGAGTGAGGTGTGGTGCAGTAAGGTGACAGGTTACTGGTGCGTGCCTAGTACCGCCAGTAAAACGAGGATCAAGCCTCCACCTGTGCCTGAAACTACACCTCACCCATCGTGGGTATTAGGGGGATTCTGGGGCTACCTGTGTAGGCCCTCGTCCTCTTCAGTCTCCTGTATTTCTATGTTCTATGTTCTTATGTAATGATCATTTCCCCACAGCTTAGGTTACCAGTAGTGTAAATTTCTCTCTTTACTGTAAAATTTCCATGTCCCTTTCTTCCTTAAAAGGTACATGGTGTTCTCTCTAACTATTTCACCAGCACGTTGGAGGGAGAGAGTGGGGGAGGAGCCTTCATCTTTCCTGTATCCTACCACACGTAGATTACTAGTAGTAGCAGTAGTAAACAGACACCTGCCATAGACCGATAGGTCTTCTGGTGTCTGTTCTTCCTATGTATTCCTATGTATTCCTCCTCCTCCTCCCCCTCCTCCTCCTCCTCCTCCTTCTTCTTCCCCTCTTTCTCTTCTCCTCCTCCAAATCTTTTTAACCTCAAATCCCTTTATCTTTCCTTCTAATCCTCCTTCTCCTCCTCCTCCTCCTTCTCCTCTTCCTCCTCCTTCTCCTCCTCCTCCTCCTTACCCTAAAACTCACAGGTCATTATCTCACATCATCTGCAGGTCATTAACGCAAACAGGTGAGCTGGGGCACATGAGATGACACTGGGGGGCAGGAGGGTAATAGGGAGGGGGAGGAGGAAAACTAAAGAGTGTAATCTTTTCCTCCCTCCTTAAGGACCATATATTGTTTTCTTTATTTTGGGGTGGGAGGGGGGTGGGGAGGGAGGGGGGATGAAACTAAGTAGGTGTAATCTATGCCTCACTCACTTAAGAACCATATATTTTTTCCTTTTCCGCAGTTCATAATTTTTTTTTTTTTCGTACGAGGACGACTCAGAGACTCACAACCTCTTCACGCTGGGAAAAAAAACATACTACAGGGACAGGTTCAGGTCTTCAGGTATACCTAAAGAACTTTACTAGGCTCATAACACTACCCATGGAAATACTACTAACACAACCTCTACCAGAGCCTTGTCAAACTATCACCAGGCTCATAACACTACCATGGAAATACTACTAACACAGCCTCTACCAAAGTCTTGTCAAACTGTCACCAGGCTCATAACACTACCCATGTAAATACTACTAACACAACCTCTACCAAAGTCTTGTCAAACTATCACAGGCTCATAACACTACCCAGGAAATACTACTAACACAACCTCTACAAAAGCCATTAAACTATCACCAGGCTCATAGCACTACCCATGAATACTACTAACACAACCTCTACCAAAGCCTTGTCAGAATACCACCAGGCTCATAACACTACCCATGAATACTACTAACACAACCTCCACTAAACCTTGTCAAACTATCTCCAACTCATAACACTACCATGGAATACTACTACACAACCTCTACGAAATCCTTGTCAAACTATCACCAGGCACATAACACTACCCTCTATGGCAAATCTGCTAACACAACCTCTACCAAAGTCTTGTCAAACTATCACCAGGCTCATAACACCCCTTGAATACTACTAACAACCTCTACCAAAGCCTTGTCAGACTATCAACCAGGCTCATAACACTACCCATGGAAATGCTACTAACACAACCACTTCAAAGTCTTGTCGAACTATCACCAGGCTCCTTAACACTGCCCATGGAAATACTACTAACACAACCTCTACCAAAGTCTTGTCAAACTATCACCAGGCTTATAACACTGCCCATGGAAATAGTACTAACACAACATCTTCAAAGCCTTGTCAAACTATCACCAGGCTCATAACACTACCCATGGATATACTACTAACATTCTCTACCAAAGCCTTGCAAACTATCACCAGGCTCATAACACTACCAGCAAATATTACTAACACAACCTCTACCAAAACCTTGTCAAACTATCACCAAACTCATACCACTACCCATAAATACTACTAACACAACCTCTACCAAAACCTTGTCAAACTATCACCAGGCTCATAACACTACCCATGGAAATATTACTACAGCTTCTACCAAAGCCTTGTCAAACTATCACCAAACTCATAACACTACCATGCAAACACTGCTAACACAACCTCTACAAAAGCCTTGTCAGATTATCACCAGGCTCATAACAGTACCATAAATACTACTAACACAACCTTTACCAAAGCCTTGTCAAACTATCACCAGCTCATAACACTACCCATGTAAACACTACTGCAACCTACCAGCTCCCTCAGGTTGGGCGTTCTATCGTCTCCGCCAGTTCTTCTCCCCTTTACCCAGTTGCTATCCATATACAGGGGCCTTGTCACGCCCTCGTATAGATGAGTATGCATCTCACGTGTAGAGGCTCCCACAGCTCTTCTGGACAGAGTGGGCTAAGGCTCTTCGTCTCATCAACTCTCCTTCTACTGATAGTCTTCTACCTCTTAAATTCCGCCGCGATGTTGCCTTTCTTTCTATCTTCTATCGATATTTCCACGCTGACTGCTCTTCTGAACTTGCTAACTGCATGCCTCCCCCTTCCTCGGCCCCGCTGCACGACTTTCTACTCATATTCATCCCTATATTGTCCAAATCCTTATGCAAGGGTTAACCGGCATCTTCACTCTTTCATCCCTCACGCTAGTAAACTCTGGAACAATCTTCCTTCATCTGTATTTCCTCCTGCCTACGACTTGAACTCTTTCAAGAGGAGGGTATCAGGACACTTCTCCTCGAATCTGACCTTGCTTTTATTGCCTCTTCTGATTCTTTTACAGGGCAACCTTGATTATCAGGCTTTTTTTATTATTGTTGTTTTTTGTGCCTTGAGCTGCCTCCTTTGTTGGCAAAAAAAAAAAAAGACGTCAAAACCTCAACAGGCAACACTATCCATGGACATACTACTAACAGAACCTCTTGTAAAAAAGCCTTGCCAAACTATCACCAGGCTCATAACACTACCCATGGACATACTTCTAACACAACCTCTACCAAAGCCTTGTCAAATATCACCAGGCTCCATAACACTACCCATGGACATACTACTAACACAACCTCTACCAAGCAACGTCAAACTATCACCAGGCTCATAACACTATCCATGACATACTACTAACACAAAGCCTTGTCAAACTATCACCAGGCTCATAACACTACCCATGGAAATACTACTAGCACAACCTCCACCAAAGCCTTGTCAAACTATCACCAGGCTCATAACACTACCCATGGAAATACTACTGACACAACCTCCACCAAAACCTTGTCAAACTATCACCAGGGTCATAAAACTACCCATAGTATCACTACTAACACAACCTCTATCAAAGCCTAGTCAAACTATCACCAGGCTCATAACACTACCCATGGAAATACTACTAACACAACCTCTACCAAAGCCATGTCAAACTATCACCAGAGGTCATAACACTAAACCATGAAACACTACTAACACATCTACCAAAATTGCCAATACCTCACCTATATCAAGTCCTCTGTCACTTTCATCGTAATAGCGGTGTGTTAGAACTCGTATAATACTTTGTGAGATATTGAAATCCACTAGTATCCATTTTCCAGGCACTCATTACTGCCCCAGCTAAATCTTGTCCGTCTATGGTTTTGTAATAGCGTTGTGTTCCAGGCTCAAGTGTTATACTAAATAGGGCCATTGTAGAGATATAGAAATACAAAAGTATACAATTTCCAGGCAAACCATCACTCCCCACAGCTCTGAATCTTGTCCGTCTTTGAGTTTTGTAATAGTAGCGGTGTGTTCCAGGATGTGTTATACTATATAGGGCCATTGTAGAGATATTCAAATCCACTAAGTATATATACATTTCAGGCACTCCATCACACCGTCCAGCGCTGAATCTTGTCCCGTTTCCAGTTTTGTAATAGTAGCGGTGTGTTCCAGGGATGTATTTATACTATATAGGGCCATTGTAAGTGTTCAAATCCACTAGTATACATTTTCAGGCACTCATCACGCCGTCCAGCTGAATCTTGTCCCGTTTCCAGTTTTTGTAATAGTAGCGGTGTGTTAGGGCATGCGTTACACTATATAGGGCCATTGCAAAGATATTGAAACCCACTAGTATACATTTTCAAGGCACTCCATCACCGTCAGCATAAATCTTGTACCGTCCTCTATAGTTCTTGTAATAGTAGCGATGCTAGGCAAGCGTTATACTATATGGGGCCATTGTAGAGATATTGAAATCCGCTAGTATCCATTTTCCAGGCACTCCATCACGGCTCAGCGCTAAATCTTGGAAATATATGTTTGGTCGTATATTCAAACAGACTAACCAACCGGCGCTTCACGGGTGGGGTTTAAAATACCCGCGACGAGGTTTTGCTGGCCATTAGGATAAAATAAAGCGGACGAAACGTGGAATGAATTATATATTATTCATCGGAGCCGTTTGCATGTATAACCACTGAGGAATGGCCGTGGACGACACCTCTTTGTGCCGGGAAAAATTACTGACAGAAAGAGAGAGAGAAAGGGAGAGAGAGAGAGAGAGAAGAGAGAGAGAGAGAGAGAGAGAGAGAGCGAGAGAGAGAGAAAGGAAGAGGAGAGAGAGAACGAGAGAGAGAGAAGAGAAGGGATGATAGAAAGAGAGAGAGAGAGAGTGTTTGTGGTTTAGACACATGCTGATGCACACACACACACACACATGTTTATACTAAAAAGCAGTTATTATGGCTGAAGAGAGAGAGAGAGAAGAGAGGGAGGTTCTTTCTCTCTCTCTCTCTCTCTCTCTCTTATTTACCTATTCTCTACGTAGCATATTAATTTCCTTATTTTCTCTATATTTCGCATCTAATGCAGTTTCAATCCATATATTGCTACTAGATTTCATACATTTCCTACTCCGTATATAGATTCTCCTTGCCATGTATTATTCCTATTCAATTTCTACATGGGTTCCATACATTCCTTCATATGTTCTCTTTCCTGTGTGAATTTTCTTTATCTTTCTTTCTATTTTCTTCCCACGTGGTTGTTGCATTTTTAGAAGGTTTGACATCGTTACAGACTGTTTTTGTTTGTGTTTTCTCTCTCTCTCTCTCTCTCTCTCTCTCTCTCTCTCTCTCTCTCTCTCTCTCTCTCTCTCTCTCTCTCTCTCTCTCTCTCTCTCTCATTAAAATTAAGTGTCTTTTCTTTATATGTTTTATCAGAATGTTTTTTTTACTGCATCAATAGTTCTCTCTCTGTATTTCTTAACATGTCTACCTTTCCTTACTCTATCTATTAATCTACCTAAAGTCTATCTCCGTTACCAATCTATATCTATCTATCTCAAACTGGCGATCAGATAGAAGGTCAGAGGTGGTTAGATGCTTGAGAATCTTCGTGTTAGTATCGATTCAAAAAACTTTGAGTTAAGAGAGGAAAGTAAAGCTATGGGGCGAGTAGTTTGAGGATTGGAGCAGTCACGCCTTCTAGGCTGGGCTGGCATGAAGTCGCTGTTCAGCTTGAAGGAATGGTAGATGCTGACAGGCAGAGATGAAGAGAGTTTGACCAGGCAGGGTGTCAGCTCAGCAGAGGCTGATTTTTTTAAGGAGAACAGAGAGAGAGGGAAAGAAGGGCAGATAAGGGATTAGGAAGGTAAATGGAAAAGGGTTAGTCTAGATGCTGACAGGCGCAGAGAAGGAGTTTGACCAGGCAGGGTGTCAGCACAGAGGCACAGTTTTATGGACAACAGAGAAAGAGGGAAGAGAAGGGCAGTGCAGGAATTTGGAAAAGGTAAATGGAGAAAGGGTTAATCTAGATGTTGACAGGCAGAGACGAGGAGTTTGACCAGGCAGGTGTCAGCACGGAGGCTGGAGATTTTTAGAGGGCAACATGAGAGGGAAGAGAGGGAAGAGAAGAATTAACAAACCACAGACCCCAACAAAAGAAACAGATGGACAGTGCAAATATACATGTTGACAGGCAGAACGGGGTTTTGACCAGGCAGGGTGTCAGCAGGGAAGCACAGTTTTAAAAAAGGAACAGAAGAGGGAAAAGAAGGGCAGATAAAGGTTAGGAAGGATGGAAAGGTTAGTCTAGATGTTGACAGGCAGAGACGAAGGAGTTTGACCAGGCAGGGTGTCCTGAAGGCTTACAGTTTTTATGGACAACAGAGAAAGAAGAGGGAAGAGAAGGGCAGAAAGGAGATTTGGAAGGGTAAATGGAGAAGGGTTAATCTAGATGTTGAAGCAGGCAGAGAAGGACAGAAGAGTTTGACCAGGCAGGGTGTCAGCACAGGCTGAATTTAAGGGCAACAGAGAGGGAAGAAGGAAGAAGAAATTGGCATAAACAAGCACAAGAACTAACAAAAACAAATTGGACAGTGCAAATATACATGTTGACAGAAGGCGGGGCGAAAGAGGTTTGACAGGCAGGGTGTCAGCAGAGCTGATTTTAAGGAAGACGAGAGAGGAAAAGAAGAACCAGATAAAGGGATTAGGAAGGTAAATGGAAAGGGTTAGTCTAGATGTTGACAGAGGCAGAGACAGAAGAGGAGTTTGACCAGGCAGGAGTATCCTTTTGGAGCCACAGTTTCCCTAAGGACCATAGGAGGTGATACATCAGGTCCTTAATAAGCCTTCTGGGACCTCATTAATCCATACCTATTCCATAAATTTCCGACCTGTGCCATTCCCTTTCCTTCTTAAAATGGACTATCAAGCGTCGATGTGTTGCCAAACCAGGGACAGAAGAGGCGTGAGGAAGGAACCTCACACACACACACACACACACACACACACACACACACACAAAGCATGAGCAGGCATTTCCTGCAGTCCCACTCGTCTGGAGCCAGCTGGACACTCTACATATATTCGTCCCAGGTCTTAGATTAATATATATATTGGAGAGAGTCGTAATTTTTGTGTACTGTGTGCGTGTGTGGAAGAATTCCGTCAATGTTTACACACACACACACACACACACACACACACACACACACACGTACATAAATTCAAGCATAAAATTCCATGTTAATATTTAATCTGTTTGTTTGTTTGTTTTACTCTCTCTCTCTCTCTCTCTCCTCTCTCTCTCTCTCTCCGCCGCTTTTCAAATCCAAGGAGCGTTGTGTGTGTGTGATAATGTCAATGTCACGTCAGTAATATCAAGCTCTCTTTACCCATTTTTTTACTCTTCGCAATAAATAATAAAAAAAAAAGCACCAGGGCACGCTATTAAATTGTTCCCCTTACATTGGAGTTCAGGTTCATACTTCCACCTCCATTTTTTCTCTAATTTGCTGCTCTGCTAGCTGCTATTTGCTATTTGCTATTTCTAAAGAGGAAAAAATGTTATACGGGATGTAACGAGCTTATCCAGTCTGTACTATATCCACCTTTTTACGGCTTGAACACCTAGAGAAGAGTATCAGGACAAGCCAAGCAGTCAGCCAATTTACCCACGTCAGGAGTCAGCCTAGTCAGTAAGTCAGTCAGTCAGTCATGATCAACCCAGTTAACCACGTGGAGACAGTCAGTCAGTCAGTCAGTCAGAGTCAATGAAGTCAGTCACCTCTCCGCCCGATACTGACATCTCTTTTGGCCCCTTAACTTTAATTCTTTTGTTGGAGCTGGCGCCTAGCCAGGAGTCTGTTGTTGTTGTTGTTTGCCCCTCGAAACTGCATCCCTTGCTGAAGTAGAACAAACAGAGGCATACTTTGTACAAGAGGTATGGAGAGACGTCTGGCTGTACTCTACTCCTTAGGGTGCAGCCACACACATGCAGTTTTGCTGGGAGGGTAGAGGGTGATGGGTTACCCTGGCAGATCCAGAGGCAAGAACAAACATATTATCTAATAGGAGTGGCCATCAGGACACGGAGTAGCAGGTTCCCTCAAACTACCACTCTTGTATAGATAACATGTGTACATTTCTTCCTCTGACCCATAGGCAACCCTCACCCTCTACCCGCCAGCAAGCCACCTTTGGTGTGGCCGCACCCTGACAGGAGGGCTTAGGAAGAGGTGCTGAGTCTGGTGAACACAGAGATGGTGCTTCTGTTGAAAACACTCCCTGGGAGGAAGAACACGTCCCCTGCCATGGCAGAGGTGTGGGAGGAGTGAGCGGTGGCTGAGTGGTAGCGTCACTGGGCCCACATTCACTACATGTGATGGACGTCGAGAGTTCGAATCTCCGCAACCACCTCAGATTTTCAGTGCCGCCGAGTGTCTTAAAACTACTCACATGCTGTCTTGGAGAGACCACCCACATGAACCCCGGACTCTAGAAGCAAATCCGTCCAGGAATCAAGACGGAGTTCCAGAGGCAACATGAGCAAGAAGAAAATAGCGCCACTATAAACGCTTGCCTGCGCCATGACCATCCAGGCCCCTCAAGCATAGGCAAACAGACATAAAAGATAAAAAATAAAATATCTTTTGCACTCTGTCTGTGCTCTGATCCATAATGTTACAACTATCCGTACCTTCATGTTATCCTTGACCCTTGTTCTCCCTATTCCTCTTTTGCCAATCTTAGCTTCGCCTGCTCTTCTACCAGTAATGTACATGTAGCCTATACCCAGCCTTATGTCTGTCTATTCCACTCTTTGTATGCTTCACAGCTGCTTTGCCTCTCTACGGACATCGTGAGGCGCCAGGTTTCCGTCCCGTGCGTTGCAGTTGTGACTGTTCCATTCGTCTTTCCATCTCGTTTTGGTGTCCCAGTATTTTGCAGCGCCCTCAATACACCAACTCCTGCAGAAAAATATGAAGAAATGGTGTATTTGTTCAGCACTTGCCTCCACGCTGAGTGGGATGTTAGTATGATGGTTAATGGTATCCCAGAGAGAGAGAGAGAGAGAGAGAGAGAGAGAGAGAGAGAGAGAGAGAGAGAGAGAGAGAGAGAGAGAGAGAGAGAGAGAGAGAGAGAGAGAGAGAGAGAGAGAGAGAGAGAGAGAGAGAGAGAGAGAGAGAGAGAGAGAGAGAGAGAGAGAGAGAGACACACACACACACACACACACACACACACACACACACACACACACACACACACACACACACACACACACACACACACACACACACACACACACACACACACACACACACACAGCCATGCAGAGAACCCAGGTAGGAAATACAGACCTTTGGATATACACAGCAAGGGAGGGAAGGCGCAGAGGAGAAAGAGAGGAAAGAACAGATGGTCGCCGCTTGAGTAGAGAAGGGAGTTGACCAATAGAAAGATAAATAGATAGATAGATAGAGAGAGAGAGAGAGAGAGAGAGAGAGAGAGAGAGAGAGAGAGAGAGAGAGAGAGAGAGAGAGAGAGAGAGAGAGAGAGAGAGAGAGAGAGAGAGAGAGAGATTGAGATTGAGATTAATACGAGATGAGAGAGACAGAGAGAGAGAAAGATATATAGATTGACACATAGCCAGATAGATATATGTGTATGTATGTAT
>NC_066534.1:1795667-1813167 GCF_024679095.1 Eriocheir sinensis
TCGCGTCCCGTCACGTCACGTCACGTCACGTCAGGTGACTTGATGTGACTCAGCTGCGTTTACACCAAGCGCGTCACGTCACGTCACGTCCAGTCAGGTCTGTTGATGCGTTTCTGTCAGTGACCTGACAGATTTCAAGAAGAATGGATACACCTACGCTCGCTGAAGTAGCGGTTTTATTATGGCGTCGTCGCCAGAGACGTAGAAAGAGAACTCGACTCTGGGTACATCCACTGAACACCAAGAGGCCAGATTTTGGGAGTTTCAGTCATTTGTTCCCAGACCTGATTGACCATCCAGAAAAATTCTATGATTTCTTCAGGATGACACAGGAGAACTTCAAGAAGTTAATAGACCTAGCTGGACCTTTCATTAGAAAACTCAACACTAACTACAGACGTGCTCTTGGAGTAGAAGAAAGAATGGCAATCTTTTTAAGGTAGGAACTATTTTATTGTACATTACACTAATTTTTACAAGTAGAACAATAGTAAACATCAGCAATTTCTCTCCACAGTTTAGCAATGGCATCACGATCTCGGTGGCTGCGGTCTGTAGGATCGTATATAGCAGGGCGCTCTCGAACTAAGCTGATAAGGAGTTCCACATCCATATTCAAAACACGACTGACGCGCTGTGACTGGCTTGAAAAATAGAACCAGCTCTATATATTGACTTGACGCGACGCGACGCGGCGTGACGTGACGTGACTGGACGGAACCGGTGTAAACGCATTTTTCAAATATCCATACAAATCAGTGTTAAACTGGGGTGGCGATTCATGACTTGACGTGACGTGACGTGACGTGACGGGACGCGACGTGCTTGGTGTAAACGCAGCCTTAGACTCCACTCTGTCCAGGAGACCTGTGTGAGTGGAGCCCCCCACACGTGAGATGCATACTCCATACGAGGGCGGACAAGGTCCTTATATATGGAAAGCATCTGTGTGGGAGAGAAAAAACTGGCGGAGACGATACAGAACAGTAATCATTCCACGGGAAATCGGAAAAGTACATCCTCAGGTCGTCCCATCGAGCTGAAGCAAAATGCCAGAAGCATCGCCTCTTCGGTGGGTCCAGAGGGTGTACAGGAGCGATA
Organism: Eriocheir sinensis; assembly: GCF_024679095.1. Lineage (NCBI taxonomy): Eukaryota > Metazoa > Arthropoda > Malacostraca > Decapoda > Varunidae > Eriocheir > Eriocheir sinensis. The sequence goes on from NC_066534.1 coordinate 1,796,769, forward strand.
GGACAGGATGCAGAAATAAGGTTGTGATCGGAGGAGCCCAACGGAGAGAACAGTTTGACAGAGTAAGCAAAAGGGTTTGAGGTAAGGAAGAGGTCTAGTATGTTGGGCCAATCTCCAAGACGGTCGGGAATACGAGTAGGGTGCTGAACCAACTGCTCTAGGTCGTTGAGGAGAGCAAAGTTGTAGGCTTGTTCACCAGGCTGGTCAGTGAAAGAGGATGAAAGCCAAAGCTGGTGGTGAACATTGAAATCTCCCAAGATGGAGATTTCAGCGAAGGGAGAGTGGGTCAAGATGTGCTCCACTTTAGGGTTCAAGTAGTCAAAGAATTTTACATAGTAGAGTTAGGTGAGAGATAAACAGCAAAGATATATTTAGTAATATCTATCTATCTATCTAGGTATCTATATGAGCCTATGTCCAATTGACTCAGCGGTTTATAGATAGACAAGTTGACACAAACAAACAAACACACACACACACACACACACACACACACACACACACACACACACACACACACACACACACACACACACACACACACACATAAAACTTGCCCGTAAATACATCACCGAATTAATTGTGGGTACCAAAACTATTCCAATTAACACACACACACACACACACACACACACACACACACACACACACACACACACATACAGACACACATACAGACACACACACACACACACACAAATCCGGCAACATTACAAAACTCATAATGATAAAAACAAATTTCGTAAAAGTTTATGATATCCACAAATATTAAACAAACACACACACGCACACAGCATATGTACGTGTAGCAAAGTTTACCTGTCTATATATCTATCTAGCTATTTATCTATCTAGCTGTTTGTGCATATATATGTTTCCTATTGGTACGGTACGCTTGTTGGTGGGTTAGGCCTTCTTGGCGGGCCTGATGGTTGGTCCCAGCTTGTTATGGGGCAGGCAAGTGTTTATAGTGGCGCCATCTTGCATTGGCTCATGCTGCTCCTATGGAGCTCATCTTTGATCCTCATTTCCAACCTTGTGTCCTTCAATGCCTCAAAAACCCAATTTCTCCACCTATCAATCCGACACAATCTTCCAAACACCTATCCCCTATTCTTCGACAACACTCACCTGTCACCATCTTCAACGCTAAACATCATCTGTCTATCCTTAGCTCAAAATCTTAACTGGAAACTTCACATCTCCTCTCTCACTAAATCAGCTTCCTCGAGGTTGGGCGTTCTGTATCGTCTCCGCCAGTTCTTCTCCCCCGCACAGTTGCTATCCATATACAGGGGCCTTGTCCGCCCTCGTATGGAGTATGCATCTCACGTGTGGGGGGGCTCCACTCACACAGCTCAGAATCGTCCAGAGTGGAGTTTTTACACACACACACACACACACACACACACACACACACACACACACACACACACACACACACGCATTTATTCTCTCTCTCTCTCTCTCTCTCCTCCCCTCCCTAATTCTCACCTGGGGTCGTCGGGCAGGTGCACCAATCAATCAAATCCACGCAGGTGTTTTGCAATATTCCCGTGCAAATATTGGCTCGTCTTGATGGCCGCCGCTCGGGGGTGAACTGATTGACCCGAAAGCCACGAGGGGAGCTGGGGACCTTGGGATACTGGGGACTGTGTGGCGGGGACGATTGGGGGGAGGTGATTGGATGGATGCTGGGAATGTATGGGAATGAATTACAGGGATTAGGAGGGTAGGGGATGCTCTGTCTGTATAGGGGAACGGCTGATAGCTATGGGGGAGGCTGGGGTATGCTGGGGAGGAGGGCTTAAGCTATCGGGTGTGTCTGAGGAGGCTTACGGTGATTAGTTGGGGAGGAATGTGGGTAAGATTAGGACTGGTTTTAACGGGGGGTGGGAGATCAGAGACTTGTATGTGTGTGTGTTTTGTTAGTAAGTTCTGTAGAAAGTAAGTCTTATGGATGGAAGGGAAAGGAGGTATAAACTAAGGGAAGGCTGTGAGGTAAGAAGGAAGGGAGGGTGGAATGAGACAATGGGTTAGTTTTATGAGCCTGGTGATAGTTTGACAAGGCTTTCGTAGGGGTTGTTGTGTTAGTGTTTATGACCTAAGGGGTTGGTTGTATTGTGGATGGTAAGGGAAGGGAAGGGGAAGGTAAGGCTGGAAGGCTGAGAGGTAAGGTAAGGTAAGGTAAGGTAGAGACTGATTGGCTGACTGACTGACTGACTGACTGACTGACTGATTGGCTGATTGACTGACTGACTGACTGGCTGATTGACTGGCTGATTGGCTGACTGACTGATTGGCTGACTGACTGGCTGATTGGCTGACTGACTGACTGACTGACTGACTGACTGATTGGCTGATTGACTGACTGACTGACTGGCTGATTGACTGGCTGATTGGCTGACTGACTGATTGGCTGACTGACTGGCTGATTGGCTGACTGAATGATTGGCTGACTGACTGACCGACTAACTGACTTGTGGAAACTTAATTGATTGGTCTCTCTCTCTCTCTCTCTCTCTCTCTCTCTCTCTCTCTCTCTCTCTCTCTCTCTCTCTCTCTCTCTCTCTCTCTCTCTCTCTCTCTCTCTCTCTCTCTCTCTCTCTCTCAAGTAGGAAGAGAGAGAGAGAAAGAAAGAGAGTAAGGAAGGAAGGAAAGAAGAAAGAGAGAAAGGAAGGAAGGAAAGAAGAAAGAAAGAAAGGAAGAAAGAAAGAAAAAAAAAAGAAAATGAAAAATGAAAATGAGAAAACACACACACAAAAAATAAAAAAAAATAAAAAAGAACCCCTCTCTCCTAACCACCCACTCAATCCCCCCCCATCAACCCCCCCCAATACAACCCCCTCCTTCCCTCCCACCCAAAAAATCCGATCACCCGCCCCCCACAGTAACTTGACGAAGGGATGCCGCCCGTCACCACCAATATATGAATTTAATAACTCGTGAAATTGCCACCATTAACAGGGACGGGTGCGCGAGGTAACCGGCTTAGGGCGCAAAAAAGAGACCCATTAGTGAGACCAGTGAAATGAGGTGACATTGGTGGATGGATGCATGAGTGGAACGGGTGATGGATGCGTGGATGACTGGGGTTAAGATCACTCGTTTGAAGGGATTAGAAGGTTAGATTAAAAAAGGTATTAGAACATTATAGATTCAAATAAGACCCCATTTTTTAGGCTTTTTTGGACTGATGGATGAGTGGATTGGTTGATGGATGCGTTGATGACCTGGGTTAAGATCACTCGTTTGAAGGAATTAGAAGGTTAGATTCAAGGTATTAGAACATTATAAGAAGATTCAAATAACATATCATTAACGTGATGGCTTTTTTGGACCGATGGATGAGTGGATTGGTTGATGGATGCGTGGATGACTAGGGTTAAGATAAGTCGTTTGAAAGGATTAGAAGGTTAGATAAAAAGGTATTAGAACGTTATAGATTCAAATAAGACCCCATTATTGAAGCTTTTTTGGACTGATGGATGAGTGGATTGGTTGATGGATGCGTGGATGACTAGGGTTAAGATAATTCGTTTGAAGGGATTAGAAGGTTAGATAAAAAAGGTATTAGAACATTATAGATTCAAATAAGACCCCATTTTTTAGGCTTTTTTGGACTGATGGATGAGTGGATTGGTTGATGGATGCGTTGATGACCTGGGTTAAGATCACTCGTTTGAAGGAATTAGAAGGTTAGATTCAAGGTATTAGAACATTATAAGAAGATTCAAATAACATATCATTAACGAGATGGCTTTTTTGGACCGATGGATGAGTGGATTGGTTGATGGATGCGTGGATGACTAGGGTTAAGATAAGTCGTTTGAAAGGATTAGAAGGTTAGATAAAAAGGTATTAGAACGTTATAGATTCAAATAAGACCCCATTATTGAGGCTTTTTTGGACTGATGGATGAGTGGATTGGTTGATGGATGCGTGGATGACTAGGGTTAAGATAATTCGTTTGAAGGGATTAGAAGGTTAGATAAAAAGGTATTAGAACATTATTAAGAGATTCAAATAAGAGACCTTTTGTGAGGCTTTTTTGGGCTGATGGATGAGTGGATTGGGTGATGGATGCGTGGATGACTGGGGTTAAGATCACTCGTTTGAAGGGATTAGAAGGTTAGATAAAAAGGTATTAGAACATTATTAAGAGATTCAATAAAAGACCATTAATAAGGCTTTTTTGGACTGATGGATGAGTGGATTGGTTGATGGATGCGTGGATGACTGGGGTTAAGAGCACTCGTTTGAAGGGGTTAGAAGGTTAGATTAAAGGTATATTAGAACATTATTAAAACATTCAAATAAGAGACCATTAATAAGGCGTTTTTGGACTGATGGGTGAGTGGATTGGTTGATGGATGCCTGGATGACTGGGTTAAGATCACTCGTTGGAAGGGATTAGAAGGTTAGATTAAAAAAGGTATTAGATCATTAGAGATTCAAATAAGACTCCATTAGGTAGGCTTTGGTAGACCGATGGATGAATGGATGAGGTTGATGGATGCGTGGATGACTGGGGTTAAGATAGTCGTTTGAAGGGGATTATGGTGTTAGGAAAGGGTATTGGATTCTGAAAAGAGGTTCTGGTGAGTAGGATAAAGAGCTTCGAGAGAGGGAAAGGGATTTGCAGTTATAATATGGCCGATGGCGTCAAGATCACTCGCTCAAAGGGTGTTGGAAGCTATACAAAGGGTGTTGGAATCTATTATAGAGGTTTTGATGAAGGGGATTGAAGAGGAAGAAGGAATTTGAGGCTGATGGATGGCGTTGATGAAATACAGGAAGATCATTCGTTTGAAGAGGATTGGGAGGCTAGGAAAAGGGAATTGAAACCTATATAGAGATTCCGATGAAGAGGATAAAGAGGTTCAAGAGAGAAAAAGGGATTTGATGTTATATTGTGACTGACGGGCGCTAAGATCACTCGTCTGAAGGGGATTGGGAGGTTAGAAAAAGGGAATTGGATATCATAAAGAGATTCCAATTCCATGATTCCAAGAGTAAGAAGGGATTCAGGGTGGGAAGAAGGGATTTGATGTTATGAAGTGAATGATTGGTGCTAAGATCACTCGTTTGAAGAGGATCGGTAGGTTAGGTAAAGGGAATTGGATGCCATAAAGCGATTCCAATTCCATGATTCAAAGAGTAAGAAGGGATTTAGGGTGGGAAGAAGGGATTTGATGTAATGAAGTGACTGATTGGCGTCAAGATCACTCGTTTGAAGGGGATTAGGAGGTTTGGTAAAGGGAATTGGATGTCATATTAAAAAGATTCCAACTCCATGCTTCAAAGAGGAAGAAGGGATTTAGGGTGGGAAGAAGGAATTTGATGTTATGAAGTGAATGACTGACCACTAGTTGATAGGGATTAGGAGATTTGGTAAAGGGAATTGTAGTGGTATAAAGAGATTCCAATTCCATGATTCAAAGAGTGAGAAGGGATTTAGGGTGGGAAGAAGGGATTTAGGGTGGGAAGAAGGGATTTGATGTTATGAAGTAAATGATTGACGTCAAGACCACTCGTCTGAAGGGGATTGGGAGGTTAGGAAAAGGGAATTGGATTGGCATAAAGAGATTCCAATTCCATGATTCCAAGAGGAAGAAGGGATTTAGGGTGGGAAGAAGGGATTTGATGTTATGAAGTGACTGATTGACGTTAAGATTACTAGTTGATAGGGATTAGGAGGTTAGGTAAAGGGAATTGATGTGGCATAAAGAGGTTCCAACTCCACGATTCAAAGAGGAAGAAGGGATTTAGGGTGGGAAGAAGGGATTTGATGTTATGAAGTGACTGATTGACGTTAAGATCACTAGTTGATAGGGATTAGGAGGTTAGGAAAAGGGAATTGGATTGGCATAAAGAGATTCCAATTCCATGATTCAAAGAGGAAGAAGGGATTCAGGGTGGGAAGAAGGGATTTGATGTTATGAAGTGAATGTTTGGCGCCAAGGTCACTCGTCTGAAGGGGATTGGGAGGTTATGAAAAGGGAATTGGATGTCATATTAAAGAGATTCCAATTCCATGATTCAAAGAGGAAGAAGGGATTTAGGGTGAGAAGAAGGGATTTGAGGTTATGAAGTGAATGAGTGGCGTCAAGATCACTCGTCTGAAGGGGATTAGGAGGTTAGGTAAAGGGAATTGGATATCATAAAGAGATTCCAATTCCATGATTCAAAGAGTAAGAAGGGATTTAGGGTGGGAAGAAGGAATTTGATGTCATGAAGTGAGTGTTTGGCGCCAAGGTCACTCGTCTGAAGGGGATTGGGAGGTTATGAAAAGGGAATTGGATGGCATATTAAAGAGATTCCAATTCCATGCTTCAAAGAGGAAGAAGGGATTTAGGGTGGGAAGAAGGGATTTGATGTTATGAAGTGAATGATTGACGTTAAGACCACTTGTTGAATGGGGATTAGGAGGTTAGGTAAAGGGAATTGATGTGGCATAAAGAGGTTCCAATTCCATGATTCAAAGAGTAAGAAGGGATTTAGGGTGGGAAGAAGGGATTTGATGTTATGAAGTGAATGTTTGGCGCCAAGGTCACTCGTCTGAAGGGGATTGGGAGGTTATGAAAAGGGAATTGGATGTCATATTAAAGAGATTCCAATTCCATGATTCAAAGAGGAAGAAGGGATTTGAGGTTAATGGAAGGGATTGGAAGGTTACATATAAGGGATTGGAGTTCAGTATAGAGGTTCGAACACGTAGAAATTAAAGAGGAAGAAAAAAGAAAGAAAGAAAGAAAGAAACAAAGAAAGAAAAAAAGAGTATTCAGAGGGTATTGGAAGCTATATATAAGGTATTGGAGTGCTTATTGAGGTTTTGATGAGTAAAATTGAAGAGGAAGAAGGGATTTGAGGGTAATGGAAGGGATTGAAAGGAAGGATTAAGCAGGGAGTGTGTGTGTGTGGGGGGGGTGAGGGGGTCAGTGTGTGTGTGTGTGTGTGTGTGTGTGTGTGTGTGTGTGTGTGTTATAGGAGAATGGAGGGAGGGAGGAGGGGTGGAGGAGAGAATAGGGTGAGGAAACAATGGTGGAGGTACTTTGGAGAGAAAGGAAGAAAGGAAGGAGGGAAGAGAATGAAGTACACGAGGGAGGAAGGGAGGGAGGGTGGGAAAGAGGGAGGGAGGGGAGGTAGGGAGGGGAGGGAAGGATAGGGGAAGGGAGTTTTGTATAAGGGAGGTATGGAGGGAAAGTGAATGGGAGGAAGGTATATCAAAAAGGCTTAAAGTAGAGGCGTATTCGAAGCCCTTCCCTGCTAAGAGACATCTGTTATTACCGAACATAACGAAAATAAAAATGCTAAGTCTATATATACAGCAAGTCAAGTCCTACGCAGGTTTGTGGGAGGAGACACGACCGAGGCGTGGTTTATGAGTGACACTGCTTGGAGCCAAACTAGAGAATGTAGAAACAGGGATTTAGAGAAAACGAGGAAAGGCGGACTAATTTAAATCAATCACTTCAACATGCCCTCCCTCACACCCCACACCGCCGTTTGTAGGCATTGGAATTACAGTCACGCAATAGCACAATAAAAAGACATATTTTTTCGTCAGTGGCTTGCCTGAACGCGCTGTGAAAGAGGGCGAGAATGCACATCCAGAGTGCACACACGGCCCCAACTTTAGTCACCCTTGAACTGGCGGGTATTTTTTTTTTTTTAGCTCCAAGTGACGTCATCCCGCTGCTCCGCCACAAAACCGCCTCCTGCGCGTACCGGTCGTAGTTAAATAGAGTGACTTGACTTGGAATATAGAGACTTTGAAAAAATGTAGGCTTGCTGGATGAAACCGTACAGGCTGTTCATGTGTGTGGTGAGGACATTGAGCTTTTGGAAAGTTTCACACACCTTGGTAGCGTAGTGCAAGGCTTCGTGGTGCAGTGGTTAGCACACTCGGCTCACAACCCAGAAAGCCCGGGTTCGATTCCCGGGCGGAGTGGAAAAATTTAGGCGGCTTTTCCGATACCCTACGCCCCTGTCCACCCAGCAGTGTACCAGGTATTAATCGGGGTTGTGTCCCGTCTCCTGGGGTGTGTTCCCTTCTCCTATAATTCCTTCCCCTCCTGTCTCTCTCCGGCATATGACCACAGATGTTGCGCCCACTAAACCAAACTTTCCAACTGTTCCCTTCTCCTATAATTCCTTCCCCTTCCGTCTCTCTCCGGCATATGACCACAGATGTTGTGCCCACTAAACCAAACTTTCCAACTTTTCCCTTCTCCTATAATTCCTTCCCTTTCTGTCTCTCTCCGGCATATGACCACAGATGTTGCGCCGACTAAACGCAACTTTCCAACTGCTCCCTTCTCCTATAATTCCTTCCCCTTCCGTCTCTCTCCGGCATATGACCACAGATATTGCGCCGACTAAACGAAACTTTCCAACTTTCCAACAACAATGAGTCTGGCCAGGAAGTCTTACGGCGGTTTGGTCTGGCCCACGGTGTTATGGACTAGCCCAGCACGAGTGTATGGCGTTGTCGATACAAGTGTAGAAGGACAAATATCCTTAAATCCCTTGTGCTCCTTGACCTACTCTATGGCTGTGAGACAGGACACTAAATGGGAACTTAAAGATGCTGATTGATGCTTTTGGTAATATGTGTCTACGCAGAATCAAGGGATATCGCTGGAATGATTTTGTGTCAAACTTCCGACTGCTCCGTGAGACTGATTCGACATATATCACCGCATAGTCCGTCAACGCAAAATCCGGGGACGCCCACAGAGTTCATGGTTTGAGCAAGTCGATGGAGCCTATCGGGAGGTGTTTGGGATGGGAAGGGAGCTTTTCAGATATTTACACTCCAGCTGCAGTTACTTATCTTTTTGCCCCATTCACGCCTCGCTCTTTACCAGGAAAAGAACATAACGTTGGATGGAGCTGCCAACCCTTAGAGGCGGTTCACGGAAGGGAAGGAAAGAAGGAAAGAACGAAGGAAGGAAAGAAAGAAAGGAGAAATGGAACGGAGTCTAGTTAAGTGATATTGCTGGAACTGATCTCAAGGGGAAGCTTCAGAGAGAGAGAGAGAGAGAATGTAAAGAAATGAATTAAAAAGTGGAAGGAAAGAAGGAAGGAAGGAAGGAAGGAAAGGGAGGAGGGAGGGAGGTAATCAGAGGAGCAGGTGAGCTGTGTGGGAGAGAGAAACACCTGTGCTAATGAAGAAGAGGAAGAAGAAGAAGAAGAAGAAGAAGAAGAGAACAACGTATTACATCCTCATTATATCCTTCCTTCTTCTTCCTTCCTCCTCCTCCTCCTCCTCCTCCTCCTCCGCCTCCGCCTCTTAACAGACTTTCATAGAATCATTAGTTCGTCTCTCTCTCTCTCTCTCTCTCTCTCTCTCTCTCTCTCTCTCTCTCTCTCTCTCTCTCTCTCTCTCTCTCTCTCTCTCTCTCTCATTGTTTTTCTTTTTTTTCTTTCATTGTTTTTTTTTCTCTTTAATTTATTTTTATTTTATATCTTTATTCTTTCATTCTTTATATCTTTTTCTTTCTTTTTTTCTTTTTTTCCTTTCTCTCTCTTTCTACTCTCTCTCTCTCTTTCTACTCTCTCTCTCTCTCTCTCTCTCTCTCTCTCTCTCTCTCTCTCTCTCTCTCTCTCTCTCTCTCTCTCTCTCTCTCTCTCTCTCTCTCTCTCTCTCTCTCTCTCTCTCTCTCTCTCTCTCTCTCTCTCTCTCTCTCTCTCTCTCATTGTTTGTTTCTTTTTTTCTTTCATTAATTTTCTTTTTTCTTTTTGATTTATTTTTATTTTATATTTTTTCTTTCATTCTTTATTTCTTTTTTCTTTTTTCTTTTTTTCCTCTCTCTCTCTCTCTCTCTCTCTCTCTCTCTCTCTCTCTCTCTCTCTCTCTCTCTCTCTCTCTCTCTCTCTCTCTCTCTCTCTCTCTCTCTCTCTCTCTCTCTCTCTCTCTCTCTCTCTCTCTCTCTAAGCTCCCTTCCTCTCCATTATCTGTTTCTCCCTTAATCTCTCCCTCCCTCCCTCATTCCCTCCTCCTCTTCTTCCTCTTTACTGTTCTTATGACAAATACTCCCTGAAGTACTTTAATTCTCCTCCTCTATCTCCCTCCCTCCCTTCCCTCTCTTCTCTCCCTTCCCTCCCTTCCTTCTCTCTCTCTCCCTCCCTCCTCTCTACCAAGCTTCTTCTCCTCCCATTCTCTGCCCCGTCATTGGGTCTTGGTGACGGAAATAACCGAGGTAATTGTGCCGTTGATGTTTTCCTTATTTCTTTCCTTGCTTCATTAAGACAAACTTGATCGACGAGGTGTGACTAAATTAAGGTCCATAATCTCAGTCTTTGCTCTTTCTGGGGAGGCGGTGGCTGAATGGATAGCGTGACGGCGCCGCGCTCAGGACGATGCGAGTTCAATCCCCGCCCGGTGCCACCAAGCCCATCCCGTTCTGGCGCAGGCGAGTGTTTATAGTGGCGCCATCTTGCATTGGCTCATGCTGCCCTCCCGGAGCTCATCTTTAATCCTAGAATCTAGAGTCCGGGTTGATGGGTGGTCTTCTGGACAGCATGTGGGTAGTTTTAAGCCACTCGGCGGTGGCTGAAAAATCCCAGCTTGGTGGCACCGGGCGGGGATTAAACTCGCGTCGTCCTGTACGCGGCGCCGTCACGCTATCCATTCAGCCACCGCCTCCCCAAAAATCTGACAAGGCTTCTGCACCATGGAGCTGAAAAAAAAAATACACTCATGGGAACTTGACTAACCTTCTTTGCTGCCTTGGATAATGGTTGTCGTGAAAGTCTGAAGCGTCAGGAAATAGGAACCATATATTGTTTTTCTTTTTACTGTTTATATAAATTATTAAGCGCTATCCTGTTACTAATGTAGGCTCCACGTTTAATATGGATGTAGAATTGATAGAACCGGTGCTCGTGATAATTCGTGATACATATAAATTAGAGTTATAATATGTCGATTTATCATTTTTATTATGTGTGTGTGTGTGTGTGTGTGTGTGTGTGTGTGTGTGTGTGTGTGTGTGTGTGTGTGTGTGTGTGTGTGTGTGTGTGTGTTTGTAAAAAAACTCATCTATTTTCTTTCAATTCCTTCCTTCCTTCCTTCTTTCCTTCCCTCCTTCCTTCCTTCCTTTATTTCTTCATCTATTTCTCCTTCTTTCCTTCCTTCCTTCCTTCCTTCCTCTATTTCTTCTTCTTTTCTTCCTTCCTTCCTTCCTTCCTTCCTTCCTCTATTTCTTCATCCATTTCTTCTTCCTTCCTTCCTTCCTTCCTTCCTTCCTTCCTTCCTTCCTTCCTCTATTTCTTCATCCATTTCTTCTTCTTTCCTTCCTTCCTTCCTTCCTTCCTTCCTCTATTTCTTCATCTATTTCTCCTTCTTTCCTTCCTTCCTTCCTTCCTTCCTTCCTCTATTTCTTCTTCTTTTCTTCCTTCCTTCCTTCCTTCCTTCCTTCCTCTATTTCTTCATCCATTTCTTCTTCCTTCCTTCCTTACTTCCTTCCTTCCTCTATTTCTTCATCCATTTCTTCTTCCTTCCTTCCTTCCTTCCTTCCTTCCTTCCTCTATTTCTTCATCCATTTCTTCTTCCTTCCTTCCTTCCTTCCTTCCTTCCTCTATTTCTTCATCTATTTCTCCTTCTTTCCTTCCTTCCTTCCTTCCTTCCTCTGTTTCTTCTTCTTTCCTTCCTTCCTTCCTTCCTCTATTTCTTCCTCTATTTCTTCTTCTTTCCTTTCTTCCTTCCTTCCTTCCTTCCTTCCTCTATTTCTTCATCTATTTCTTCTTCTTTCCTTCCTTCCTTCCTTCCTTCCTTCCTTCCTTCCTTCCTCTATTTCTTCATCTATTTCTTCTTCTTTCCTTCCTTCCTTCCTTCCTTCCTTCCTCTATTTCTTCATCTATTTCTTCTTCTTTCCTTCCTTCCTTCCTTCCTTCCTTCCTTCCTTCCTCTATTTCTACCTCTTTATTTTCTTCGTTCCTTCCTTCCTTCCTTCCTTCCTCTATTTCTTCATCTATTTCTTCTTCTTTCCTTCCTTCCTTCCTTCCTTCCTTCCTTCCTCTATTTCTTCATCTATTTCTTCTTCTTTCCTTCCTTCCTTCCTTCCTTCCTCTATTTCTTCCTCTATTTCTTCTTCTTTCCTTCCTTCCTTCCTTCCTTCCTTCCTTCCTCTATTTCTTCTTCTTTCCTTCCTTCCTTCCTTCCTTCCTTCCTTCCTCTATTTCTTCATCTATTTCTTCTTCTTTCCTTCCTTCCTTCCTTCCTTCCTTCCTTCCTTCCTTCCTTCCTCTATTTCTTCATCTATTTCTTCTTCTTTCCTTCCTTCCTTCCTTCCTTCCTTCCTTCCTCTATTTCTTCATCTATTTCTTCTTTATTCCTTCCTTCCTTCCTTCCTTCCTTCCTCTATTTCTACATCTATATCTTCTTCTTTCCTTCCTTCCTTCCTTCCTTCCTTCCTTCCTCTATTTCTTCATCTATTTCTTCTTCTTATCTTCCTTCCATCCTTCCTTCCTTCCTTCCTCTATTTCTTCATCTATTTCTTCTTCTTTCCTTCCTTCCTTCCTTCCTTCCTTCCTTCCTCTATTTCTTCATCCATTTCTTCTTCCTTCCTTCCTTCCTTCCTCTATTTCTTCCTCTATTTCTTCTTCTTTCCTTCCTTCCTTCCTTCCTTCCTTCCTTCCTTCCTTCCTCTGTTTCTTCTTCTTTCCTTCCTTCCTTCCTTCCTCTATTTCTTCCTCTATTTCTTCTTCTTTCCTTTCTTCCTTCCTTCCTTCCTTCCTTCCTCTATTTCTTCATCTATTTCTTCTTCTTTCTTTCTTTCCTTCCTTCCTTCCTTTCTTCCTTCCTTCCTTCCTCTATTTCTTCATCTATTTCTTCTTCTTTCCTTCCTTCCTTCCTTCCTTCCTCTATTTCTTCCATCTATTTCTTCTTCTTCCTTCCTTCCTTCCTTCCTTCCTTCCTTCCTTCCTTCCTTCCTCTATTTCTTCATCTATTTCTTCTTCTTTCCTTCCTTCCTTCCTTCCTTCCTTCCTTCCTTCCTCTATTTCTTCATCTATTTCTTCTTCTTTCCTTCCTTCCTTCCTTCCTTCCTCTATTTCTTCATCTATTTCTTCTTCTTTCCTTCCTTCCTTCCTTCCTTCCTTCCTTCCTCTATTTCTTCCATCTATTTCTTCTTCTTCCTTCCTTCCTTCCTTCCTTCCTTCCTCTATTTCTTCATCTATTTCTTCTTCTTTCCTTCCTTCCTTCCTTCCTTCCTTCCTTCCTCTATTTCTTCATCTATTTCTTCTTTTTTCCTTCCTTCCTTCCTTCCTTCCTTCCTTCCTTCCTCTATTTCTTCATCTATTTCTTCTTCTTTCCTTCCTTCCTTCCTTCCTTCCTTCCTTCCTCTATTTCTTCATCTATTTCTTCTTCTTTCCTTCCTTCCTTCCTTCCTTCCTTCCTTCCTCTATTTCTTCATCTATTTCTTCTTCTTTCCTTCCTTCCTTCCTTCCTTCCTTCCTTCCTCTATTTCTTCATCCATTTCTTCTTCCTTCCTTCCTTCCTTCCTCTATTTCTTCATCTATTTCTTCTTCTTTCCTTCCTTCCTTCCTTCCTTCCTCTATTTCTTCATCTATTTCTTCTTCTTTCCTTCCTTCCTTCCTTCCTTCCTCTATTTCTTCATCTATTTCTTCTTCTTTCCTTCCTTCCTTCCTTCCTTCCTCTATTTCTTCATCTATTTCTTCTTCTTTCCTTCCTTCCTTCCTTCCTTCCTCTATTTCTTCATCCATTTCTTCTTCCTTCCTTCCTTCCTCTATTTCTTCATCTATTTCTTCTTCTTTCCTTCCTTCCTTCCTTCCTTCCTCTATTTCTTCATCTATTTCTTCTTCTTTCCTTCCTTCCTTCCTTCCTTCCTCTGTTTCTTCTCCTTTCCTTCCTTCCTTCCTTCCTCTATTTCTTCATCTGTTTCTTCTTCTTTCCTTCCTTCCTTCCTTCCTTCCTTCCTCTATTTCTTCATCTATTTCTTCTTCTTTCCTTCCTTCCTTCCTTTCTTCCTTCCTTTCTTCCTCGTTTCTCTCTCCTTCCTTCCTTCCTTCCTTCCTCTATTTCTTCATCTATTTCTTCTTCTTTCCTTCCTTCCTTCCTTCCTTCCTTCTTCTATTTCTTCATCTATTTCTTCTTCTTTCCTTCCTTCCTTCCTTCCTTCCTCTATTTCTTCTTCTTTCCTTCCTTCCTTCCTTCCTTCCTTCCTTCCTCTATTTCTTCCTCTATTTCTTCTTCTTTCCTTCTTTCCTTCCTTCCTTCCTCTGTTTCTTCTTCTTTCCTTCCTTCCTTCCTTCCTTCCTCTATTTCTTCATCTATTTCTTCTTCTTTCCTTCCTTCTTTCCTTCCTTCCTTCCTCTATTTCTTCATCTATTTCTTCTTCTTTCCTTCCTTCCTTTCCTCCTTCCTTCCTTCCTTCCTTTCTTCCTTCCTTCCTTCCTTCCTTCCATCTATTTCTTCTTTCCTTCCTTCCCTCCTTTCTTCCTTCCTTTCTTCCTTCATCTGTTTCTTCTTCCTTCCTTCCTTCCTTTCTTCCTTCCTTTCTTCCTCGTTTCTCTCTCCTTCCTTTCTTTCTTCCTTCCTTCCTTTCTTCCCTCATCTATTTCTTCTTTCCTTCCTTCCTTTCTTCCTTCCTTTCTTCCTCGGTTCTCTCTCCTTCCTTTCTTCCTTCCTTCCTTCCTTCCTTCTTCTTTTCTTCCATTCTTCCTTCCTTCCTTCCTTCTTCTTTTCTTCCATTCTTCCTTCCTTTCTTCCTCCCTTCCTTTCTTTTCCTCTCTCTCTGGGTGGGGAGGAGCCTTCGCCTTTGCTGTCTTTCATCTTCCACCTCTGATTAGATAGTTAGTGTAGCTTGTCACAAACAGCCTCGTAAAGACAGGCAGGTCTGCTGTTGTTTGTTCTTCCTTTGTGTTCCTCTCTCTCTTTCTCCTCCCTCCCTCCCTCCCTCCATTCTTTCCTCCACTAAGTACCTCCATCATTGTCTCCTTAATCTCTTCTTTTCTCTCCCTTCTCATTATACCTCCATTCTCTCTCTCTCTCTCTCTCTCTCTCTCTCTCTCTCTCTCTCTCTCTCTCTCTCTCTCTCTCTCTCTCTCTCTCTCTCTCTCTCTCTCTCTCTCTCTCTCTCTCTCTCTCTCTCTCTCTCTCTCTCTCATTGTTTCTTTCTTTTTCTTTTCTCATTGTTTTTCTTTTTTCTTTTTTCTTTCTTTTTTTTTCTTTTTTCTTTCTTTTTCTTTTTCATTCTTTTCTTTTTCTTTCATTTTTCATTTTTTTTTTCTTTCCTTTCTCTCTCTCTCTCTCTCTCTCTCTCTCTCTCTCTCTCTCTCTCTCTCTCTCTCTCTCTCTCTCTCTCTCTCTCTCTCTCTCTCTCTCTCTCTCTCTCTCTCTCTCTCTCTCTCTCTCTCTCTCTCTCTCTCTCTCTCTCTCTCTCTCTCTCTCTCTCTCTCTCTCTCTCTCTCTCTCTCTCTCTCTCTCTCTCTCTCTCTCACCCACCCACACCCACACCCACCCACACACCCACACCCACCCACACACACACACACCCACACACACATACACCCACACCCACCCACACTCACACTCACACCCACCCACACCCACACCCACCCACACACACACACACACACACACACACACACACACACACACACACACACAGGTTTACGAGCCCCGTGAACATATTACTCCCTGGACGGCCACAAGCTGTCCCACGCAATGATCTTTTTATGCCACGAATTTTAAGAGACGCTCGCCCCTTCCTTGTCCGCTCCCGGCACCGTCAACTTCCTTCCTTTCCCCCTCCTGTGTCATGTTCCCAAACGTTTTACAGTTTAAGCACACGCCCGCAGCTTGTGTGTAGCTAAGTCTATATATACCAAGTCAAGTCACTCTGCTTCGAAACTGCGACCAGTACATGAAGGGAGAGTTTTGGGGCGGAGCAGCGGGATGACGTCACTTGGAGCCAAAAAAATAAATACCCGCCAGTTCAGGGGTGACTAAAGCTGCGGCCGTGTGTGCACTCTGGATGTGCATTCTCGCCTTCTTTCACAGCGCGTTCAGGCAAGCCACTGACGAAAAAATGTCTTTTTATTGTGCTATTGCGTGACTAATTCCAATGACTACAAACGGCGGTGTGGGGTGTGAGGGAAAGAAAAACAATAATAATAATATTAATAATAATATTAATAATGATAATAATGATAATAATAATAATAATGATAATAATAATAATAATAATAATAATAATAATAATAATAATAATAATAATCATGATCATCATGATCATGATGATCATGATAATGATGATGATCATGATCATTATCATTATTGTTAGTCTTTATTTGTTTTCTTTTTCATATGTAATTTTTTCTTCTTTTCTTTCTCCTCCTCTTCCTTCTCTTCTTTTTTTTCTTTTTT
>NC_066534.1:1818167-1825667 GCF_024679095.1 Eriocheir sinensis
TTGTTGTTGTTGTTGTTGTTGTTGTTGTTGTTGTTGTGTTTGTTGTTGTTGTTGTTGTTGTTGTTGTTGTTCGTCTTCTTCTTCGTCTTCTTTTCTCTTCTTTTCTTCTTTTTTTTTTTCTTTTTTTCTTTTCTTCTTCTTCTTTCTTCTCTTACTTTATCATCATCATCATCATCATTCTTAAACAGGAGAAAGCCCTAAAATGGTCGCCCTGTACACATATAATTTAGACAGCAGGAATGCATGGAGAGAGAGAGAGAGAGCAAATAACAGGAGAACAGAGAGATAGAGACAGCAACGCCGAAGCAGATAGACAGAAAAATTATAAGATTTATGTTTTGAGGGGGTAGGAGGGGCAGCATGGTGGACAAAGGAGGGCGAGGGAGTAGGCAGGGAGGGGTCTTGGGGTGGGGGGTCACTGGAAGTGGAAGGGTGTCGTGGTAGGCCGACGAGCTGGCTACCACTTGCTCTGTGAGGTGTTGATGTACCTCTTTGTCTCTTAGTTGCCTTCATCTCAAACTCCATTTCATCAACCTCCTCACTATCGTCATCAGATGATGTGGGTTGCTCATAATTTTTGTCAATATCTGAGTCATCAATCCAATCACTTTCCACATTATCCTCATCATTTTCACTTTCACTCGCCGGTAACGAAGTTATATCTGATAAACCGGTCTCATTCATTATGTCCTGTAATTGTTCATCAGCTAAACTCTTCCGAGAAAATCAAATAACACATGGCTTATCACGAGCGTGGGGCCTACTCAGTCACTGTATGTTTATACGTTCTCACGTTCCTAAGGTATATTCGTACGGTAACACTGTTCTGGGTATACCTTACCCCAATACATTTGCACAGTCACACGGTTAGGGGGTATATAATACCCATACATTTTTGTACGTTATCACGGCACTCGGGTATATAATACCCACATAGTTTTGTACGTTATCACGGCACTGGGGTAAGGTACCCGACGCACCCACCACGCGGCCCCACGAGCGCAGAAGCATCGAGACACTACCTTCAACAACAACAGCACCAAGCCAGCTGAAGCTACAGTGAGACCCACGTGGCTCACTCCACGCACCACGCGGCGCCCACATGAAACAAAGAGCGTCGGTATCAGATACCCCACGACCGTGTTCTAGGGTTAATTAAATTCTGGCATTACAGTAGTAGTTGTTGTAGTTGTAGTAGTAGTAGCTGTAGTAGTAGTAGTAGTAGTAATAGTAGTAGTAGTAGCAGTATAGGCCAGGCAATAGTCACATATCAAAACACCCACTATGAAAAAATACGCCCGCGCTACTATCCAACTGGAGCCATGCAATACATCCCCCTTAAAAAACAATGTAAAAGACCACCAGTAGATAGATAGACAGCCGGCCAGAACGCCTTAAGGACAGCACCAGTAAGGGATAGATAGGCAGACAGCCCCGCCGACCGAGGCTCTTCCGACCATCGCATACATTGGCTGTCAGCGGGCCGGGGCGTCATTTGTTTGTGCGAGAATATACGAGACTCCTTTCGCTATTGTGTTTCTTGCTGTGTGTGTGTGTGTGTGTGTGTGTGTGTGTGTGTGTGTGTGTGTGTGTGTGTGTGTGTGTGTGTCTGTCTGTATCTGTGTCTGTGTCTGTGTGTCTGTGTGTCTGTGTCTGTGTCTGTGTCTGTATCTGTGTCTGTATCTGTATCTGTATCTGTATCTGTATCTGTGTCTGTGTCTGTGTCTGTGTCTGTGTCTGTGTGTGTGTGTGTGTGTGTGTGTGTGTGTGTGTGTGTGTGTGTGTGTGTCTCTCTCTCTCTCTCTCTCTCTCTCTCTCTCTTTTTTCCTTCTCTGTCTTTATATCTATCTATCTATCTATCTATCTATCTATCTATCTATCTATCTATATTTTCTCTCTGCCAAGATAATCTACTTAGTTTCTTCTCGTCTGATACTTCCTTCAGAGTCCAGTGCAAGTGCTGGGCCGATAACGTGTTCTTAGGGAGGGGGGGGGGGGGTCGAGGGAGGCATCAGGTGAAGGAGTTGAGGACGACCACTAATAGGCGCGAAAAACCTTGCAACCTTAACACACACACACACACACACACACACACACACACACACACACACACACACACACACACATGCCCTCTCTACTAGTACTCTGGACAGCACCACCCATAAGAATCCCATCCGTCAAATTCCTTCCCTTGTCATATTCCAACCGCATGGCAAAGAAGAAGAAAGTTAATATTCTGCTCTCACGGTCCAACTCGGGCACACCTCAGCATCGAGCGGCCCGTGGGCCAGGTATAGTTTTTAATTCTTTTCATTTTTCTTTCTTTCTTTCTTTCTCTCTTTTCTCTTTTTCTTTTTTGCTTTCTTTATTTTCTCTTCTTTGATTTATATTTTCTTTCTCTTTTTTTTCCATCCTTCTTTTTTTTCTTTCTTTCTTTCTTTCTTTCTTCCTTTCTTTCTTTTTCTTTCTCCTTTCTTTCCTTCTTTCTTTCTTTTTCTTTCTTTCTTTCTTCCTTTCTTTCTTTTTCTTTCTCTCCCTTCCACGTTCTCTTTCCGTCTATCTCCTTTTCTTTTCAATCCTTACCTTTTTTCAATTTTTCCCGGTTCTGTCTCCCTTTTCTTTTCTTTCTCTCTTTCTTCCTGTTTATTTATCTTTTTCCTTCTCTCTATATTTTCCTTCTGTCTCTTTTTCTTTTTGATTTCCTCTTTGTCTCCTTTCTTTACTGGTCAATAACCTTAACTCCTTCCTCCTTCTCTTTGCCTATAAGTGACGAGGTGTTCAAATTTTCAGGAGCATTCGTATATCCAGCTTTTGTCTGGCCGCCGGCTTGTCACGCATCATATCAACATCAGAAGCTCGTCTCCTGCCTCGCGTGGACGGTACATTGAGGTGTCTTGATGTATGTTTGTGTGTGTGTGTGTGTGTGTGTGTGTGTGTGTGTGTGTGTGTGTCTGAGAGAGATGAGATATAATGTTTTGAGGGTTTTTAATATTTTCCCTGATTTTCCTTTTTTCTCTTCTTTTCCTCTTTTCCTTTTTTTCCTTTCTTTCTTTCTTTTTCTCTTTCTTTCTTTTTCGTTATTTTCTTCCTTTTTCTTTTTCTCCGTATTTTCTGTCATTCATTAAGTCTTTTTCTTTTATTTTCTTTCATTCTTTCTTCTTGTTTTTCTTCCTTTCTTTCCCTTCCTTCTTTTCTTGTTTCTTTTTCTTCTTCTCTTTCTTTCTTTTTCGTTCTTTACTTTCTTTTTTCCTCCGTATTTTCTTTCTTTCATTCATTCATTCTCTCTTTTTCTTTCATTTTCTTTCATTCTTCCTTTGTTTCCCTTCCTTCTTTCCTAGTTTATCGCATTTTTCCATTCCTTCTTTCTTTCTTTCTTTCTTTCTTCTTTCTTTCTTTAGATATCACAAGCTTCTCTGCTCTCTCTTTCCCAACACATAACAACACCACAAGTAACAATTCTATAACCGTATTTAAACCTTACATATAACATCAGAAATGGCCTAACCTCGATCACAGCCTTACACTCCTCTCAATATCAACGTATGTATATATTATTTTCTTAGCGTCATCGCGTTCATCGTTACTAAGATATCCGCTTCATTAGTCTAGTCCATCCCTTACCCTCCTCGTGAAGCGGGTCTTGTTAAACCTTCAAGCGCATTTGCATGAATCGTGAGCTTATATCCCTTCGCCCCGATCCGTGGGCAAGCTCCTGCGCCCCCTTGCTATGTTGCTGCTGATACAAGACGGTTTAGGCGAGGGAGCGTCCGTGTTCTATGTTATGAGTGCGGTGTTAGGGTAGGCGGTGGCTGAGTGGTAGCGTGCTGGGCCCACATTCACCGCGTGATGGACGACGCGGGTTCGAATCCCCACGCTACCACCTGGGGGTTTTCAGTCACCGCCGAGTGGCTTAAAACTACCCACAAGCTGTCCTGAAGACCACCCATCAACCCGGACTCTAGAGGAAACCGTCCAAGTGAATCAAGAATGAGTTCTGGGGGCCGGCATGAGCCAAGAGAAGATGGCGCCACTATAAACACTTGCCTGCGCCATGACGGGCTTGGGCCGAACACCAGGCCCCTGAAGAAAGCCTACCGGCGCTATAGGCGTAGACGTAAAAAAAAATAAATAAATAAATAAATAAATATTCGTATATATAAAGTTCACCAGGGCAGGAAGTAATGGTCAAGTTTTTATTATTATTATTATTATTATTATTATTATTATTATTATTATTATTATTATTATTATTATTATTATTATTATTATTATTATTATTATTATTATTATTATTATTATTATTATTATTATTATTATTATTATTGGTGATGGTAGGCCCAATCAAAATTCCTCTAACTTGAAATTGAAATCCCTCTAACGAGACCCCCCCCCTAAAAAAAAAAAAAAAAAAAAAATACCCCTAACGAAATCAAAATCCCTCTAACTTGAAACCAAAATCAAAATCCCTCTAACTCGAATTTAAATTAGAAAAAAAAAGATATTAAAAAAAATCCATCACCTTCTCTTCCAACCCTGTCCGCTGTTTATTCATTCTTCATTTCCCTCAAACTCGAATGCACTCCCCCAACACCCTCCCACCATCGTACTCCCCTTTTTAAACCCCGTCATTAGTATTCCTCAAGCCTTGCAGGGGTGACTCCACGGCTCCCTGAGAGCGCAAAAAAGGTTTCCCAGAATACATCACACACACACACACACACACACACACACACACACACACACACACACACACACAGTCAGTCACGCCTTCATTAAAATTATTCTACGTTGCCTTCCTGACGCGAGGCTTTCACCAACTTTTCCTTTCTTTTCGCGGCCTCTCAACAACCAACAACCTTCAGCAACCTTCAGCCAAGTCACTGGTGCACGGTTTTAAATATTTTAGTTTGTGATAGTTTAGCGTTTTGAATTCACGTCTCCAATCCGCTATTACTTAAGTCTTTCCTCCAGTCTCCCAGTCTATGAAGCATTGTCCTGACGACCCCAATGTTGAAGGCCCTTGTCAGCTTCCTCTCCTTCTCCCAAGTCACGGTTATAAATATATCAGTTCATGGAAGTCTGGCGTCTTGAATTCACGTCTCCCAAACCACTATTCCTTCTGCCTTTCCTTCAGCCATGCACTCAGTCTTATGAACAAACTCTTTCTCGGCCCTAATAACAACCTTGAGTCTATTCACTGGTTCAAGATTACAAATATATCAGTTTATAACAGTCTTGTGACATGAATTCACGTCCCAAAAAACTCTATTCCTTAAGCCTGTCCTTCATATATAGTGAGACGCGTTACTGACAAGCCAGAACAGACGAAGAAAAGAAAAAATAAACAGAAAAAATACCAAAAAAGTCCACAGAGAAAGAATGAATGAAGAAACAAACTCTCAATCAGGACCCAGAATCGTTAACTAAGTCTTTATATATATATTTACGAATCCAGAAACACGACGAACGATCAGGGAGGTGAGAAGGAGGAGGAGGAGGAGGCGGAGGGCGAGACGTGGAACTCATTGATTCAGTATTTGCATAAGAACTTCACATTGACTATCCTGCTGACTCTAGGAATTAAACTCAGTGACGGAGCGAGTTCTTAGGAAAGGCAAGAGACTGACGAGGCGAAAGAAACACAGATATACACGTTCGAAAATAGAGACTTTGAAATTATACCCAGTGATTTGAAGGACATGATACTGGCAAGGCTGAGAAAAAGAAAAAGTATAAGAGAGGAAGAAATTAAAATACCGCAACGGGAAATGACACAAAAAGACATACTCGAAAAAAAAGACTTTGAAATTATGCCCAGTTATTGAAGGACATGATACTGACAAGGCTGAGAAAAAGAAAAAGTATAAGAGAGGAAGAGATTGAAATACCGCAACGGGAAATGACACAAAAAGACATACTCGAAAAAAAAAGACTTTGAAATTATACCCAGTTATTGAAGGACATGATACTGGCAAGGCTGAGAAAAAGAAAAAGTATAAGAGAGGAAGAGATTGAAATACTGCAACGGGAAACCACAGAAAAAAGACATACTAGAAAAAAAGTGAAATTAAACTGAGCGATATGAAATGAGTTATGAGATGAAAGACACGATACTTAACAGGCTGAGAAAAAGAAAAAGTATAAGAAAAAGAAGAAGAAATTGAAATACTGCAACGGGAAATGACTCATAAAAAGACATACTCGAAAATAAGACTGAAATTAAAACTGAGCGATTTGAAATGAGTTATGAGATGAAAGACGCGATACTTAAAAGGCTGAGAAAAAGAAATAGTATAAGAATGAGAGGCAGAAATTGAAATACTGCAACGGGAAACCACAGAAAAAAGACATACTCGAAAAAAAGTGAAATTAAACTGAGCGATATGAAATGAGTTTATGATATGAAAGACGCGATACTTAACAAGGCTGAGAAAAAAGAAAAAAGTATAAGAATGAGAGGAAGAAATTGAAATACCGCAACGGGAAACTACACAGAAAAAGACATTCTCGAAAAAAAAAACCTTTGAAAATTAAACTGAGCGATATGAAATGAGTTACGAGATGAAAGACGCGATACTTAACAAGGCTGAGAAAAAGAAAAAGTATAAGAATGAGAGGAAGAAATTAAAATACCGCAACAGGAAACTACACAAAAAAGACATACTCAAAAAAAAAAGACTTTGAAAATTAAACTGAGCGATATGAAATGAGTTATGAGATGAAAGACGCGATACTTAACAAGGCTGAGAAAAAGAAAAAGTATAAGAAAGAGAGGAAGAAATTGAAATACTGCAACGGGAAATGACTCATAAAAAGACATACTCGAAAAACAGACTTTGAAATTAAACTGAGCGATATGAAATGAGTTATGACATGAAAGACACGATACTTAACAAGGCTGAGAAAAAGAAAAAAGTATAAGAAAGAAAAAAAGAAATTGAAATACTGCAACGGGAAATGACTCATAAAAAGACATACTCGAAAATAAGACTTTGAAATTAAAACTGAGCGATTTGAAATGAGTTATGAGATGAAAGACACGATACTTAGTGTGTGTGTGTGTGTGTGGCCTATTGCTCCGATTTATGTACTCATTAAAGCACAAAGTAAGCTCTCTCTCTTTTTCATCCTCTTTTTTTTCTATATAATTTCCATCTTTTTTTTACGACGCGGCCTATTGCGCCGGTAGGCTTCTTCCCGGTGGGGCCTGATGGTCGGCCCAAGGCTTCTTCCCGGTGGGGTCTGATGGTCGGCTCAACCCGTTCTGGCGCAGGCGAGTGTTTATAGTAGCGCCATCTTGCATTGGCTCATGCTGCCCTCCCGGAGCTCATCTTTAATCCTAGACTCTAGAGTCCGGGTTGATAGGTGGTCTTCAGGACAGTATGTGGGTAGTTTTAAGCCACTCGGCGGCGGCTGAAAAATCCCAGCTTGGTGGCACTGGGCGTGGATTGAACTCGCGTCCTCCTGAACTCGGGACCGTCACTCTGTCGACTCAACCAC
>NC_066534.1:1833167-1843167 GCF_024679095.1 Eriocheir sinensis
GTAAAGCCACAAATTTGTCCCGTCGCTGCTACACGGTAAAGCCACAAATTTGGCCTGTCGCTGCTACACGGTAAAGCCACAAATTTGGCCTGTCGCTGCTACACTGTAAAGCCACAAATTTGGCCTGTCGCTGCTACACGGTAAAGCCACAAATTTGGCCCGTCGCTGCTACACGGTAAAGCCACAAATTTGCCCCGTCGTTGCTACACGGTAAAGCCACAAATTTGGCCCGTCGCTGCTACACGGTAAAGCCACAAATTTGGCCCGTCGCTGCTACACGGTAAAGCCACAAATTTGGCCCGTCGCTGCTACACGGTAAAGCCACAAATTTGGCCCGTCGCTGCTGCCGGGTTAAGAATATGTGTCTATAACAGTATTTCCTTTCTTTGCAGCCGCGGGAAATCGTCGAGGTCAGCGGGGAGTGAAGAGACAAACACAAACACGCGCACCGCCGCCTGAAGCTTGTGTTGGCAGGCCGGTGAGGAGCCAGAGCCGCCCGCCTGCCACATGTCCTGCCGAATTAGTCACCGGAACAACACGACCTCGGCCCAAGAGAAAGTGTGAGTCTACGCTACGCTTTACAGAGGCGAGTAGAATGTATGTTGTTTCGTTTACACTTGTAGAGGTATTTTCAACACTTGGCTGTCACCCTAGAGAACATGAATGGGGAACGTACATGAGAGTCAACCAGGAGCATAACGCTTTACAGAGAGCGAAAGTGGAAAAAAAAGAAAGGAAAACGAAAGGAAAAAGAGGAGAAACAGGAAAGGGAGAAGAGAAAGAGAGAGTCAACTAGGAGCATAACACCTTACAGAGAGAGAAAGTGGGAAAAAAAGAAAGGAAAACGAGAGGAAAAAGAGGAGAAACAGGAAAGGGAGAAGAGAAAGAGAGAGTCAACTAGGAGCATAACGCTTTACAGAGAGCGAAAGTGGGAAAAAAAGAAAGGAAAAAGAGAGGAGAAAGAGGAAAGAGAGAAGAGAAAGAGAGACGAGAGGAAAAAGAGGAGAAAGAGGAAAGAGAGAAGAGAGGAAAAAGAGGAGAAAGAGGAAAGAGAGAGGAAAAAGAGGAGAAAGAGAAAAGAGAGAAAAGAAAGAGAGAGGAGAATAATTAGAAAGAGGAAAGAGAGAAGAGAAAGAGAGAGGAGAATAAGGAGAAAGAGAAAAGAGAGAAAAGAAAGAGAGAGGAGAATAAGGAGAAAGAGGAAAGAGAGAAGAGAAAGAGAGAGGAGAGAATAAGGAGAAAGAGAAAAGAGAGAAGAGAAAGAGAGAGGAGAGAATAAGGAGAAAGAGAAAAGAGAGAAGAGAAAGAGAGAGGAGAATAAGGAGAAAGAGGAAAGAGAGAAGAGAAAAAGAGAGGAAAAAGAGGAGAAAGAGGAAAGTGTGAAGAGAAAGAGAGAGGGGAATAAGGAGAAAGAGGAAAGAGAGAAGAGAAAAAGATAGGAAAAAGAGGAGAAAAAGGAAAGAGAGAAGAGAAAGAGAGAGGAGAGAATAAGAAGAAAGAGAAAAGAGAGAAGAGAAAGAGAGAGGAGAATAAGGAGACAGAGGAAAGAGAGAAGAGAAAGAGAGAGGAGAGAAAGGAGAAAGAGGAAAGGGAGGAGAGAGAGAGGAGAATAAGGAGAAAGAGGAAAGAGAGAAGAGAAAGAGAGAGAGGAGAATAAGGAGAAAGAGAGAGGAGAGAATAAGGAGAAAGAGGAAAGGGAGAAGAGAAAGAGAGAGAGGAGAATAAGGAGAAAGAGAGAGGAGAGAATAAGGAAAAGGAGGAAAGGGAGAAGAGAAAGAGAGAGGAGAATAAGGAGAAAAAGAGAGGAGAGAATATTTACATAGATTTACATAGAAAATCAGACCACACAGACCCCATGGTCCAGACTTGGTGGTCTGTCCTTAAACCTAAGTGATTTTACATTAATCAGAAGACTCCAAAACGTTGCATTTCTACTCTAGTTGATATTAAGTTGAAGGAAGTGACGGTCGAGCTTATTTTTGAAGGAGTCAATCGTGTTACACTGGACCACTGACGGTGGAAGCTTATTCCATTCTCGCACTACAACGTTGGTGAAGAAAAATTTGGTACAGTCTGAATTTACTTGTCTACATCTGAGTTTTACGCCATTGTTTCTCGTGCGCAAAGTGTCATCGATCATAAACAATGTTGATCTGTCTACATTCGTGAAACCATTAAGTATTTTAAAACATTCGATCAGTTTTCCTCGGAGGCGACGTTTCTCAAGAGAGAACATGTTAAGGGTAGAAAGCCTTTCTTCGTAGGATTTGTTGCGCAAGGAAGGGATCATTTTCGTTGCCCGACGCTGAACACCTTCTAATTTAGCAATATCCTTTGCATGGTGGGGAGACCAAAACTGTACCGCATATTCCAAGTGGGGTCTGACTAAACTGTTGTAGAGCGGGAGTATTACATCTTTATTCTTGAATACAAAGTTTCTTTTAATGAAGCCCATCATTCTGTTCGCTTTATTTGCTGCATCGATGCATTGCTGTGAGAATTTGAGGTTTGACGCGATTTTGACCCCCAAGTCTTTGACGCATTGAACGCTTTTGAGTTTAACACCGCGCATTTCGTATTCGAACTTCTTATTCCTCGTTCCAACTTGAAGGACCTGGCACTTGTCTACGTTAAAGGGCATCTCCCATCTATCCGACCAAGCTGAAATTTTGTGCAAATCCTCTTGGAGGCTTTGCCTGTCTTCGTCAGTGAGAACCGAGTTACCAATCTTTGTGTCGTCTGCAAATTTACTAATGCGGTTATTGAGTCCAACATCCACGTCGTTGATGTAAATAATGAAGAGCACTGGGCCAAGAACCGAGCCCTGAGGGACGCCACTAATGACAGGCGCCCACTCTGAGTTAAATCCGTCAATCACTACTCTTTGTTGTCTGGTGCTCAACCAATTCGCGATCCATTGGTTTACTTGACCGTCAATACCTATTTGCTTTAATTTGTAAAGTAATTTATGATGCGGGACTTTATCAAACGCTTTCTGGAAATCAAGATAGACTAAGTCCAGTGATTTGGTTACGTCATAAACAGTGAAGAGGTCGTTATAAAAGGTTAATAGGTTTGATAGGCAGGATCTTTTGTTTCGGAAGCCATGTTGTGAGTCCCCAGTCAATGAGTGGCTTTCAAGGTAATTCACAGTTTTGTCTCTAATTATGCCCTCAAGTAGCTTACCTACAACCGAAGTTAGACTAATGGGCCTGTAATTACCTGGTACTTTTTTGTCTCCTTTCTTGAAAATCGGTGTCACGTTAGCCTTTTTCCAATCTGAAGGGACGATGCCTTGTCGCAAGGACATATTGAATACGGTTGTGAGGGAGGAGAGTATTTCGTTCTTTGTTTCTTTCAGCAGAGTTGGATATACTTTGTCAGGTCCAGGACTTTTATTTGTTTTAAGTGAATGGAGAACTTTAAGGACTTCATCGGTTGTTATTTCAAAATTAGGCAATGCATGCTCGAGATTTACAATAGTACTGGTGTTGGTGGTAGCGAGAGGAAGACTGTTAGTATTAAACACCGAGGAAAAGTAATTGTTTAAGAGGTTTGCAATGTGTTGGCTGTCAGTCACTAGTGCACCGTCGCTGTTTGTTAAAGGTCCAATACCACTTTTGATCGCCTTTCTGTTGTTTATGTAACTGAAGAAAGATTTCGGATTATTTTACAGTTGGCTGCAATATTTTCTTCGTATCTACGCTTTGCCTGACCTACTAGTCTTTTTACTCGTCGCCTGGCATCATTATAAAGTCTAATGTTTTCGGGCGTGCTTTGTTCTTTCTTTAACCTGTAAAACAATTTTCTCTCATTGACTGATTGTTTAATTTCGCTATTAAACCACGGTGGGCTTTTATTAGTGTTAATTCGCTTCTCGCACAAGGGGACGAATGTGTTCTGCTGAGTGAGTAAGTGATTTTAAGGCTTAGCCAGGCTTCCTCTACGTTGCCGTCATCTGATAGTTGTATTTCTGTTAGTTTTTGTCGGATTTCTACGAAGTTAGCTCTTTTGAAATTGGGCACCTTTACTTTATTTTCAGTCACTGATGATTGAGCTTTAATGTCGACGCGCACTAATTTATGATCGCAAGAACCGAGGTGTTCTCCTACCGTGACACTATTGATTAGGTTATCTTGGGTCGTTATAACAAGGTCGAGTATATTATTTTGTCGAGTTGGCTCAGAAACCATTTGGCTTAGATAATTTTCTTCTAGAAATTCGATCATTCTATGTGACTCGCCTTCTGTACCTGACAGTGTCGCCCAGTCGATATGGTGGAGGTTAAAGTCTCCTAATATCAGTGAGTCGCTGTTATTAAGTGACTGCCTTAAGACGCTGTACATTTCAAGGTCGTCATCGAGTGATTGCCCGGGAGGTCTGTAGGTGACAGATATATTTAAGTTGACTTGTGCAATGTTTACTCGCACGCACAAATGTTCAACGTTACTGTTTCCCGGTGTTTTGTCAGTGGGTTGCAAATAGCTTTTGACATAAAGGGCGACGCCACCGCCTCTACGGTTTACACGATCTTTGTTGAAGAGTCTGTAGCCATCTATGTTGTATTCGGAACTTAAATCAATATTTGTGGTGTCGATAAATGTTTCGGTTATAGCAATTATGTCAAAATTTTCTGTTAAAGCAAGACATCTCAGTTCATCAAATTTGTTTCTTAGGCTACGCGCATTGAAACTAAGGATTTTTAAGTTATCTAGAGGCTTAGTAATAGAGGTGGTGGTACTTGCGGGATCACGGTTACGGGTTTGTTGCGATGCAGAGGAAAGGGAGAAGAGAAAGAGAGAGAGGAGAATAAGGAGAAAGAGAGAGGAGAATAAGGAGAAAGAGAGAGGAGAGAATAAGGAGAAAGAGGAAAGGGAGAAGAGAAAGAGAGAGGAGAATAAGGAGAAAGAGAGAGGAGAGAATAAGGAGAAAGAGGAAAGGGAGAAGAGAAAGAGAGAGAGGAGAATAAGGAGAAAGAGAGAGGAGAGAATAAGGAGAAGGAGGAAAGGGAGAAGAGAAAGAGAGAGGAGAATAAGGAGAAAGAGAGAGGAGAGAATAAGGAGAAAGAGAGAGGAGAGAATAAGGAGAAAGAGGAAAGGGAGAAGAGAAAGAGAGAGAGGAGAATAAGGAGAAAGAGAGAGGAGAGAATAAGGGGAAAGAGGAAAGAGAGAAGAGAAAGAGAGAGGAGAGAAAGTAGAAGCATAACACACTAACAATTGAGTCAAATGGAATATCTTGCAACACTCCAGGGCTCAAAGTTAAATACATGCTTGTAGTGGTAAGAAATATCCATCAGGGACAAAGATTCGAGTCCCTAAGCCGCCTGTGCTCCCTGTCTTGCTGTGTGGCTGTGAGACATGGACGCTGAACAGTGGCTTGGAGAGGCGTGTCCATGCCTTCGCAGGGTGACTGGAGTGACCTCGTATCGAACCAACGACTACTCCATGAAGCTGCCTCGAGGCCTGTTGCCAGCTTAGTCCGTGAGCGCCAACCCCGGCCATACGGGCAAGTTTTTTTTTTTTTTAATGTCTACGCCTATAGCGCCGGTAGGCTTGCTTGAGAGGCCTGGATGGTGTTCGGCCCTAGCCCGTCATGGCGCAGGCAAGTGTTTATAGTGGCGCCATCTTCTCTTGGCTCATGCTGCCCCCCGGAACTCCTTCTTGATTCACTTGGACGGTTTCCTCTAGAGTCCGGGTTGATGGGTGGTCTTCAGGACAGCATGTGGGTAGTTTTAAGCCACTCGGCGGTGACTGAAAAATCCCAGGTGGTAGCGTGGGGATTCGAACCCGCGTCGTCCATCACGCGTTGAATGTGGGCCCAGCACACTACCACTCAGCCACCGCCTAACCTATAATACAAAGAGGTCATTATAATAAAATATAGCATCGTCTCACCCAGCTTTGGCAACACACGGTGTCCCACGATGGGGCAGACGGTGGCTGAGTGGCTGGCATGCCGGTGCCGTGTTCAGTTCGCGTCCTGCCCGCCGCCACAACCTGGGAGTTTTCAGTCACCGCCGAGTGGCCCAAGACTACCCACATGCTGTCCTGAAGACCACCCATCAACCCGGACTCTGGATTCTCTCTTTAAGAAAGGATCAAACATGAGCTCCGGGAGGCAGCATAAATAGATAGATTAGTAGACAGTGAAACAGGCAATGAATAGACAGATATGTTATTGGTGAATGAACAAATAGATTATTAAACTGAAACAATTACATATTTTAAAGATAATTGGACACCTTTATATATAGAGAGATGGGGCGAGAGATTGGCGGTTCGGGTGGACTCATTCGGAAGGATTTGGGATAAGGTGAAAGAGTGGTGAGGGATTGGTCTTGGGGGCAAATACATATATGGCTGAGTGGTTAGCGTGCGGGTTTCTCGTTCGCTGCGTTCTGGACGATGCAGGATCGAATCCGCCGCTATCATCTGGGATTTTTCAGTCACCGCCGAGTGGCCTAAGACTACCCACATGCTGTCCTGAAGACCACCCATCAACCCGGACTCTAGAGGAACTGTCCAAGTGAATCAAGAATGAGCTCCTGGGGGCAGCATGAGCCAAGAGAGGATGGCGCCACTATAAATACTTGCCTGCGCCATAACGGGCTGGGGCCAACCATCACTCCGAAACGTAAAACAAACAAACGTGGGATAAAAAATAAAATAAAATATTTGACGGAAGGGAACTATATATTGGTCAGTGTGAACAGAATGTATAACGAGGCGGTCACTGCAAGCACAACACTGCATCGCCTCTCTCGGGGAAAAAAAAAATGACGGAACAAAAATATTTGATTTTCACTAGATCACTATGTAACCCTGCACACACACACACACACACACACACACACACACACACACACACACAGATAATCAGTATATAGAAGAAGAAGAACAAGAACCCCCCCCAGCCCCCCCTCAACCCCCCCCAACTCCCCCACACACCAGATGATGTTCCCAAAATGACCCAATCGTTCAGGAAAGCATACCAGACCAGAAAAAAACCCACCCAGTTAATTAGAAACAGATACAGCCATCCCCTTCACAGCCTCCGCCGCCATGGTGATTACGCGCTGGAAATAATGAAAGAAAATTGCAAACCAGACCACAACAGCGACCCTATCCACGGGGGACCTAAACCCTATACACATATGCTCTTAAATCTATTACCCAAGCACACAGACATTTGGCAAGGCTTTCGTAGGGGCTGTGTGGGGCATTTCCATGGGTAGTGTTATGACCCTGGTGGTAGTTTGAGTCTTCTTCTGTACCATGAACGTAAGAAACCCACATTTGGCAAGGCTTTCGTGGGAGTTGTTGTGGTCATTTCCAGGGGTAGTTTTATGACCCTGGTGGTAGTGTGACTCTTCCTCTGTGACATTAACGAGAACAAACACTCATGGGGCCCCTATTAATCTCCTTTATGGGTATACAGCGACCCTATTCAAAGGAACTTAAAATCTTGTACCGTACTGGGCCGTATTCTAAAACATATCAGCGTCCAAGTACACACACATTTGGCAGTGCTTTCGTGGGAGTTGTTGTGGTCATTTTCAGGGGTAGTGTTGTGACCCTGGTGGTAGTGTGACTCTTCTTCTGTACCATGAACCTAAGAAACACATATTTGATAAGGCTTTCGTGGGAGTTGTCGTGGTCATTTCCAGGGGTAATTTTATGACCCTAGTGGTAGTGTGACCCTTCCTCTGTATCATGAACCTAAGAAACATACATTTAGCAAGGCTTTCGTAGGGGTTGTGTGGGCGGTATTTTCAGGGGTAGTGTTGCGACCCTGGTGGTAGTGTGACCCTTCTTCTGTACCATGAATCTAAGAAACCCATATTTGGCAAGGCTTTCGTAGGGGTTGTGTGAGTCATTTCCAGGGGTAATTTTATGACCCTGGTGGTAGTGTGACTCTTCTTCTGCACCATGAACCTAAGAAATCCACATTTGGCAAGGCTTTCCTGGGAGCTGTTGTGGTCATTTCCAGGGGTAGTGTTATGACCCTGGTGGTAGTGTGACACTTCTTCTGTACCATGAACGAGAACAAACACTCATGGGACCCCGATTAATCTTTTTTTAGCTTTTGAAAATAGTTGATGTGTCTGAGAATACCGATCTTAGAATAATAGAGAGATAGAACACTCCAATGCCCGTTACGTTCTATAAACAATAAGAGTTATACAGAAATAGAACGCTACACTGGTCTGTACGTTATTTCAACACTAGGAAGAGATGAATAGAACACCATACCGATCCTTACGTTCTCCATTCAGTAAGATTAATAGACAGTTAGAAAACTACACAGCATTATACGTTCTCTATACAGTAATAGTAATAGAAAACAGAACACTAGATTGCCCCTTTCGTTCACTTGGGGCTTCGTGGTGCAGTGGTTAGCACACTCGCCTCACAACCGAGAGAGCCCGGGTTCGATTCCCGGGTTAGGTTAGGTTAGGTTAGGTTAGGGTAGGTTAGGTTAGATTAGATTAGGTTAGCGGAAAAATTTGGGCGGCTTTTCCGATACCCTACTCCCCTGTCCACACAGCAGTGTACCAGGTATTAATCGGAGGTTGTGTCCCGTCTCCTGGGGTCTGTTCCCTTCTCCTATAATTCCTTCCCCTTCTGTCTCTCTCCGGCATATGACCACAGACGTTGCGCCCACTAAACCAAACTTTCTAAACTTTTTTTCACTTATCATGTCGAGCAAACTAAGGCGAGTCTCCGCATTAACCCTTGGGCTTCGGCTTTGGGAAAGGCGAGAAGTGGCCGAGAAACGACAAAATTACACTGCCTTTTGAGACTAAGAAAATGGCATGGAACGTACATTAGAGTACTCCTCTTATAACCATAAAGCCGTTAAAAACATTTACTTTTACTCAAACTTCATTCTTTTTGGGTGGTGTTTGTTACAAAATGCGTGGGATCTAGTCGAGAGTCGCTTGTTGTCTACTGTGGAGAATTTGACAAGTGATTACTGTATGGATAGCTAATTCAGTCTGCCATAACCTTACATCACCACCTATGACAAAAAAGCCCACCTCAAGATCACTCCTCCACCACAATGGCCTCGGGCATTCATGGTGGGTTGCGCTATGCCACCACCGCCTACAATTACCTCGAATTAGGTGTTTTATCGCGAGCCCTTTTTAGGGTCCACCGTACCACAACCACGAGTCGTGAAAGCCCTAAAAAGGGTCTGCCGACATTCTCGGGCTAAGTCGCTGTACAAGTCTTTCTTATTCAAACTCTACCTTCTTCTTTCTATCTTACAAATCAGAAAGTTAACTACCATCTCATTTATCTCCCTCTCTCTCCCTTTCTCCTCCCTCATTCTCTCCCTCATTTCTCTCACCGCTAAACCTACGAAAACAGAGGAAATGAAATACTGCATTGCTTCGCTGCACAAGACACTCAACCCCAGCTCTCTCCTATGCCGTCCAGTGCAAAAGTTGACCAGCATGTCCATTCCTTTGCAAGAGTTGACCAGCATGTCCATTCCTTTGCAAGAGTTGACCAGCATGTCCATTCCTTTGCAAGAGTTGACCAGCATCTCCATTCCTATGCAAGAGTTGACCAGCATGTCCATTCCTTTGCAAGAGTTGACCAGCATGTCCATTCCTTTGCAAGAGTTGACCAGCATGTCCATTCCTTTGCAAGAGTTGACCAGCATGTCCATTCCTTTGCAAGAGTTGACCAGCATCTCCATTCCTATGCAAGAGTTGACCAGCATGTCCATTCCTTTGCAAGAGTTGACCAGCATCTCCATTCCTTTGCAAGAGTTGACCAGCATGTCCATTCCTTTGCAAGAGTTGACCAGCATCTCCATTCCTATGCAAGAGTTGACCAGCATCTCCATTCCTATGCAAGAGTTGACCAGCATCACCATTCCTATGCAAGAGTTGATCAGCCTCTCCATTCCTATGCAAGAGTTGACCAGCATCTCCATTCCTATGCAAGAGTTGACCAGCATCTCCATTCCTATGCAAGAGTTGACCAGC
>NC_066534.1:1848167-1878167 GCF_024679095.1 Eriocheir sinensis
CTTTCTTCCTTCCTTTTTTCCTTCCTTCCTTCCTTCTCTCCTCCCTTTCTTTCTTTCCTTCTTAACTTACT
This sequence comes from Eriocheir sinensis, assembly GCF_024679095.1. NCBI lineage: Eukaryota > Metazoa > Arthropoda > Malacostraca > Decapoda > Varunidae > Eriocheir > Eriocheir sinensis. Next base: position 1,848,239 of record NC_066534.1, read on the forward strand.
TAACCTTACCTACCTCCATACTTCCCTCATTCCCTACTTCCTTCCTTCCTTCCTCTCTTTCTTCCTTCCTTCCTCCCTTTCTTCTTCCCTTCCTTCCTTCCTTCCTCTCTCCCTTTCTTTCTTTCTTTCTTTCTTCCTTCCTCCCTTTCTCCCTTTCTTTTTCCCTTCCTTCCTTCCTTCCTTCCTTCCTTGTTTCCTTTCTTCCTTCCCCCCTTTCTTTCTTTCTTTCTTTCTTTCCTCCTTACCTTACCTTCCTTCCTTCCTTCCTACCTTCCTTTCTTTTCTCTATCCCCTACACCCTCGCTTGATTCTCCCTCTCCTTCCCTTCCCATACCTTACCGTCTTGAAGCAGCGGCGGAGTCCATCGCTTGGTTTTAATAACGTTCAAGTGTTTTATCTAGGCCGGCTTTTATTACCCATTCTCTCGGCTCGAATTCGGGGTCAGACTCCGGTAAATCTGTTCCCCTGTGCCGCAGAATCCACCTCTCTCTCTCTCTCTCTCTCTCTCTCTCTCTCTCTCTCTCTCTCTCTCTCTCTCTCTCTCTCTCTCTCTCTCTCTCTCTCTCTCTCTCTCTCTCTCTCTCTCTCTCTCTCTCTCTCTCTCTCTCTCTCTCTCTCTCTCTCTCTCTCACTCTCGCACACACACACACACACACACACACACACACACACACACACACACACACACACACACACACACACACACTCCCTCACCCCCACAAAGAAAACCTAACTGATTAAACAAGAAAAGAAAAAAATCGAAGGTCTGTTTAAGGGATCGCGTTCTGCTGTTGGTGGGAGGTTCCGTGCTGTTTTTGGGGGCTGTGTTTTTCAGTTTTTTTTTACGGGTGTTTTTTTTTAATGTTATTTTTTGGGTCAATGATTTTTTTTCTTTTCGTGTTTAATCGGTCAAGGTTTTGTTTGTGTCGTAGGGGAGTGGAGTGTGTGTGTATGTGTGTGTGTTTGATTAGTCATGTTTCTCTTTTTTTTTCATAACTTTCTGATAACTCGTTTTTTTCCTCGTTTTTTTTTCCTGTTTTTTTTTCTCACCTCGATGAAGTTTTTTTTTTACCTCGATGTTTGGGGGTCATTTTTTTTAATGTGTGTGTGTGTGTGTGTGTGTGTGTGTGTGTTTGTGTGTGTGTGTATATATAAATGTGTCTTTCTGTATGTGTGTGTGTGTGTGTGTGTGAGAGAGAGAGAGAGAGAGAGAGAGAGAGAGAGAGAGAGAGAGAGAGAGAGAGAGAGAGAGAGAGAGAGAGAGAGAGAGAGAGAGAGAGAGAGAGAGATGGTGTGTGCGCGCGCGATTGAGAGTGGTGTGTGTGTATCTGTGGGAGGGTGTGTGTGTGTGTGTGTGTGTGTGTGTGTGTGTGTGTGTGTGTGTGTGTGTGTGTGTGTGTGTGTCTGTGTGTGTGTGAGAGAGAGAGAGAGAGAGAGAGAGAGAGAGAGAGAGAGAGAGAGAGAGAGAGAGAGAGAGAGAGAGAGAGAGAGAGAGAGAGAGAGAGAGAGAGAGAGAGAGAGAGAGAGAGAGAGAGAGAAGAGAGTTGTTTGTGTGTATCTGTGGGAGGGTGTCTGTGTGTGTGTGTGTGTGTGTGTGTGTGTGTGTAGTACGTCTGTATATGTGCGTGGAAAAACATATAATTTTTCACCCTGTTGACTTCACTCTTTCAAAACTTTCCTCAGATCTTACTTACTTTTCCTATTTATCTTAACTTGTATTCCTTAACCTGATTGCTGTTTGCCGCGGGGGTTTGTTTTTCAGCGAACTCGTCTTTCAAATTTTTGTGTGTTTTTCTTAATCATTTTTTAACTGCTCTTCAACTTTTTCCGAGTCTTGCTAACTTTATTTTCCCTTCGTTTTTCTTACCTGATGGAAGGAAGGAAGGAAGGAAGGAAGGAGACAGGGAGGAAAGATAGGGAGGAAGGGAGGGTGGAAGGAAGGAAGGAAGGACGGGAGGGAGGGAGGGAGGGAGGGAGGGAGGAAGGCAGTAAGGAAGGAAGGAAGGAAGGAAGTAAGGAAGGAAGGCAGGAAGGAAGGAAGGGAGGGTGGCAGGGAGGGAGGGTGGAAGAAAGGAAGGAAGGAAGGAAGGAAGAAAGGAAGAAAGGAATGAAGGAAGGAAAGAAGGAAGGAGGGAGGGAGGGAGGGAGGGAGGGAGGGTTGATGGAAGTAGGGAAGGAAGGAAGGAAGGAAGGAAGAAAGGAAGGTGACAGGGAGGGAAGATAGGGAGGGAGGAAGGAAGGAAGGAAATAAGTAAGTAAGTAAGTAAGGAAGGAAGGAAGGAAGAAAAGAAGGAAGAAAGGCAGGAAGAAAGGAAGAAAGAAAGTAAGAAAGAAAGAAAGAAAGAAAGGAGAGAAGGAAGGAGGGGACGAAGAAGAAATAGATGAAGGAAGGAAGGAAGGAACGAACGATGAGTCTTGCGATGGGCTCTTTGAGGCTGACTTATGGTATTACTGTGTGTGTGTGTGTGTGTGTGTGTGTGTGTGTGTGTGTGTGTGTGTGTGTGTGTGTGTGTACGCGAGTCAATGTGTGTGATTAAACTTTCTGAGTTCAACAGTTTCCTCTCAACTTTTTTTTTTATATTTAATCTTCGTTTCTGAATTTTCCTTTTTCCGGTCAATGTTGAAGACGGTTAGCGAGGCACCTCGTTAAGTGTGTTTGTTTGCTTCGTCTCTCTCTCTCTCTCTCTCTCTCTCTCTCTCTCTCTCTCTCTCCTCCCCCCCGCTCACCACGACCTTCTTCAAAATCCCATTCGGTTGCAATAATAAAAGTTTTCACCCGGGAGTTAACAAGCGTTTTTTAATTAGATATTGTTTTGTTTTATTGTTATCTTTATTATTCTTTTCATTTAGTTTATGTTTAAGTGGTTTAGTTGTGTGTTTTTTTGTTTTAATTTGATGTTATTTAATTGTAGTTTATTTTTTTCCTCTGTGGTATGATGGGGTGGAGCTTTCCTTCCCTCGGCTGTTGCTTCTTTGCTCTTAGAAATGAAATATGCAAGTCTTTGAGGTTTATTTTTTCTTTCTTTCTTTCTTTCTTTCTCTTTCTTTCTTTTTCTTTCTTCGTACAATTTTTCTGTCCTAATTTATTTTGTTTGTTTGTTTGTTTGTTTGTTTGTTTCTTTCTTTCTTTCTTCGTACAACTTTTCTGTCCTAATATACTTTCTTTCTTCCCTCCTTTCTTTCTTTTTTTCCCTCTCTTTTTCTTTCTTTCTTTCTTTCTTTCTTTTTCTTTCTTCGTACAAATTTTCTGTCCTAATTTATTTTCTTTCTTTCTTTCTTTCTTTCTTTCTTTCTTAATTTCTTCGTACAACTTTTCTGTCCTAATATATTTTCTTTCTTTTTTTCTCTCTTTCTCTCTCTCTTTCTCTCTTTCTTTCTTTCTTTCCTTCTTCGTACAACTTTTCTGTTCTAATATATTTTCCTTCATTTAATTTCCTTTTACTTTTCTTAAATTTTGCTCTTCCTCTATTTTTTTCAGTAACCTCCTTTGCCACGCCGCCAAGCTTCTGTTCTGCTGACAAACTGAATTTCACATTTTGTATTCCAAGTTTTCTTCGTTACAACTTCATCCTTCTTCCTGGTTTATTTTTCATTTTCTTTGCTTCTTGAGGTAAGGTTAACTGTCTTTGGTTTTCGCTTTTCCTACGTCATCTTTTATCTGTGTGTGTGTGTGTGTGTGTGTGTGTGTGTGTGTGTGTGTGTGTGTGTGTGTGTGTGTCTCTCTCTCTCTCTCTCTCTCTCTCTCTCTCTCTCTCGTTATTCCTTAATTTCTTCTAAGATTTCTCCCTTGACGTCTGTTTCCCGAGTGATTGTATTATCGAATTATTATTTTTTTACTTTGTTTGAGTTTGAGGGCCAATGTGACGGAGATGTGCACAGCGGCCACGCGTAATGTATGCCCCAGCCCTTGCCTCCCTTAGATTGGCTGATCAAAGCGATCCTCATTAGAACATTTGATATGATGTGAATATGATATTTTTCTACATTTGGCCGATAGCGCCGGTAGACTCTCTTGATGGAGGCTGAGGGCCGGGTTTACTCAGTTAGTCCAAGTGTTTTATAGCAGCGACATCTTGCGTGCCTCATGATGCCCCCAGAAGCTCCATTTGTTCCTCTTGAGAGAGTGTCGCCAGAGTCCAGGTTGACAGGTGGGCGGCTTTTCCGATACCCTACGCCCCTGTCCACCCAGCAGTGTACCAGGTATTAATCGGGGGTTGTGTCCCGTCTCCTGGGGTCTGTTCCCTTCTCCTATAATTCCTTCCCCTTCTGTCTCTCTCCGGCATATAACCACAGATGTTGCGCCCACTAAACAAAACTTTCCAACTGTTCCCTTCTCCTATAATTCCTTCCCCTTCTGTCTCTCTCCGGCATATGACCACAGATGTTGCGCCCACTAAACAAAACTTTCCAACTTTTCCCTTCTCCTATAACTCCTTCCCCTTCTGTCTCTCTCCGGCATATGACCACAAATGTTGCGCCGACTAAACAAAACTTTCCAACTTTTCCCTTCTTCTATAATTCCTTCCCCTTCTGTCTCTCTCCGGCATATAACCACAGATGTTGCGCCGACTAAACAAAACTTTCCAACTTTTCCCTTCTTCTATAATTCCTTCCCCTTCTGTCTCTCTCTCCGGCATAAGACCACAGATGTTGGGCCGACTAAACAAAACTTTCTTTCCGGGTTGACAGGCGGTCACCGGGACGCGCATTTCAGTTCACTGTACGGGTATGTGGCGCCTACTCCTGAACAGAGAAGGTTACGTTAGCATAGGTTAGGTTAGAGTAGGATTGGTCAACTGAAGTCGCAATAGGTAATTTTGAGTGCATAGGAATCACTATGAGAGTATTTTCCGGAACGCCCCGTGGTTAGTTTCGAAGCTACAGGCGAGCGTCTTCACTCAGGGACCACAGGGGAGGCGGTGGCTGAATGGATAGCGTGACGGCGCCGCGTTCAGGACGACGCGAGTTCAGTCCCCGCCCGGTGCCACCAAGCTGGGATTTTTCAGCCGCCGCCGAGTGGCTTAAAACTACCCACATGCTGTCCAGAAGACCACCTATCAACCCGGACTCTAGATTCTAGGATTAAAGATGAGCTCCGGGAGGGCAGCATGAGCCAATGCAAGATGGCGCCACTATAAACACTCGCCTGTGCCAGAACGGGCTGGGCCGACCATCAGGCCCCACCGGGAAGAAGCCTTGGGCCGACCATCAGGATCAAAGGAACACAAAGAAACACAAAGGAAGAACAAACAACAGCAGACCTGCTGGTCCTTACGAGGCTGTTTGTGACAAGCTACACTAACTAGCTAATCAAAGGTGGAAGATGAAGGACAGCAGAGGCGAAGGCTCCTCTACCGGGAAGAAGCCTTGGGCCGACCATCAGGATCCACCGGGAAGAAGCCTTGGGCCGACCATCAGGCCCCACCGGGAAGAAGCCTTGGGCAGACCATCAGGATCCACCGGGAAGAAGCCTTGGGCCGACCATCAGGATCCACTGGGAAGAAGCCTTGGGCCGACCATCAGGATCCACCGGGAAGAAGCCTTGGGCCGACCATCAGGATCCACCGGGAAGAAGCCTTGGGTCGACCATCAGGCCCCACCGGGAAGAAGCCTTGGGGCGACCATCGGGATCCACCGGGAAGAAGCCTTGGGCCGACCATCAGGATCCACTGGGAAGAAGCCTTGGGCCGACCATCAGGATCCACCGGGAAGAAGCCTTGGGCCGACCATCAGGATCCACCGGGAAGAAGTCTACCAGCTTTTTTTTATGCGGGCTTTTTTTTATTAATTGCGGGCTTTTTTATTAATGTTTACTTTTTTTGTGCCCTTGAACTGTCTCCTTTGCTGTAAAAAAAAAAAAAAAAATAGGCCACGACGTAAAAAAAAAAAAAAAAAAAAAATCCCCACCCGTAGAGAGATTAGAAATATACCACCGGGACAGCGTGAGGACAGTCTTCGGCAACTCGGCGGTGACTGAACAGAGTGTCAGCTTGTAGCGTCGGGCGGTACGGGAACCCTGGAACTCCGGGACACCGCGCCTGCATGGATGATAAAGCTGAACACTGAACGACACGGAGCGGTCGCACTAAAATAAATATCGCCTGGGCCTCGAAGGCAAAATAGAGGACCGTGAGAGGTTTAATATGGCGAACGACAGGCCTATGCATGATGTGGAATATTTCTTTCTATTTTTTTATCACTTTCGATGTTTATTTTTTTATTTGCGATTTCCATAGTTTTATATTTTTCATTTATTTTTCTTACCTTTCTTTTTTCTTTTTTTTCCTTCCAAGACGCCGAGATCTCGTTCCATTGTTGAAGAGAAGGGAGGAGAAGGGAAGGGAAGGGAAGGGAATGAAAGGGAAGGGAAGGGAAGGGAAGGAAAGGAAAGGGAAGTGAAGGGAAGAGAAGGGAATGAAAAGGAAGGGAAGGGAAGAGAAGAGAAGGGAATGGAAAGGAAGGGAAGGGAAGGGAAGAGAAGAGAAGAGAAGAGAAAGGAAGAGAATGGAAGGGAAGGGAAGGGAAGGGAAGGGAATGGAAGGGAAGGGAAGAGAAGGGAAAGGAAGGGAAGGAAGGGAGGAGAAGGGAAGGTAAGGGAAGGGAAGGGTAGAGAAGGGAAGAGAAGGGAAGGGAAGGGAAGAGAAGAGAAAGGAAGGGAAGGGATGGGAAGGGAATGGAATGGAAGAGAAGGAAAGGGAAGGGTAGAGAAGGGAAGAGAAGGGAAGGGAAGGGAAGAGAAGAGAAGGGAAGGGATGATAATGTAAGGGAAGGGAAGGGAAGGGAAGGGAAGGGAAGAAAGAGAAAGGAAGATAATGGAATGGAAGGGAAGGGAAGGGAAGATAATGGAAGGGAAGGGAAGGGAGGTTCTTTGTACTATCTAACTCAATTAATTTCAAGCCTTCTGTTTACTCTTTTAATATCATTCTTTTATTATTTTTTATTCATTTATTTTTTCATCTATACTTTTATTGCTTCATTTTATTATATGCTTTCTTTCCTCCTTTTCTTCTTTCTTTGTACTCTCTAACTCACTTAATTTCAAGCCTTTTCTTCTCTATTTATTTTTATCATTATTTTATTTGTATTTTTATCATATTTTATGCCCATTTTTTTCATTTTTTCATAAACTTTTTCCTTCTATTATCTTCGTCTTTCGTACTCTCTAACTCACTTAATTTCAAGCCTTTTCGTTCCTCTTTATTTTTTTTCATTATTTTATTTGTATTTTTATTATATTTCATCCCTATTTTTTTCATTTTTTCATAAACTTTTTTTCCTTTTATTATCTTCGTCTTTCGCACTCTCTAACTCACTTAATTTCAAGCCTTTTCGTTCCTCTTTATTTTTTCATTATTTTATTTTTTTATGTTTTTATTTGCGAATTTCCATACTTTTATAACCAGATTGTTTTTTCATTTTTCATTAACTTTCTTTCCTTTTATTTCCTTCTTTTTTTGTAGTCTCTAACTCACTGAACTTCAAGCCTTCCCTTCCCTTTTTATTTTTATCTTTATTTTATTCTTTATTCTTTTATTTTCGAATTTCTATACTTCTATACACAGATTTTTTTTTTTCATATTTTCATAAACTTTTTTCCTTTTATTTCCTTCTTTTTTTACTCTCTCACTCACTTAATTTCAAGCCTTTTCTTCTCTTTTTATTATTTTCTATTATATTTTAAACCTTTTTGGGGGTCTTTCTAACGTTTTTTTTTTACATATAGTTTATAATTAGTCTATATTTTTAATCTTTTCCTTACTTTCCTTTTAAAAAAATTCTCGTTTTTATATATAGTTTACAATTGCTATTTTTTTTCTTTTATATTTTCTCTTTGGGTTATTTTCCTGATTCTCTGCTTTTTTCCTGTTTTTTTCTCAGTTTTTCATATTTAGTTTTTTTTCTTGGTTATTTTATTTTATAATTTTCTGCTTCTTTTCTTCTTATTTAATTGAATTTCACCATGTTTTATTTTCTGCATTTTTGGTGTTTTTTCCTGTTCTTTTTTGTTTTGTTTTTCATATGCAGTTTATTTCTAGTTTTTTAGTCTATATCTCTTAATCTTTTTCCTTTCTTTCCTTATCAATATTTTCTCGTTTTTTATATATAGTTTACATTTTTTTCCCATATTTCTTTACATATTTTTTTCTCTAGTCATCGCTTCAATTTCACGCTAAGCCATTTTTCTATTTCTTTTTTTCCTCGACAACATTTTTTTTTCCTTCACAATATACTACAACTTTTATGTCCATATTTTCAATTCCCATTTTTTTGCCGTTCTTTTGTGCCTCTGTGTTATGTGTGTGTGTGTGTGTGTGTGTGTGTGTGTGTGTGTGTGTGTGTTGCTGTTAATATCACTCCCGTTGCTACTACTACTACTACTACTACTACTACTACTACTACTACTACTTCTACTACTACTACTACTACTACTACTACTACTACTACTACTACTACTACTACTACTACTACTACTACATCTACTACTACTACTACTACTACCACCATTGTCTACTACTTCATCAACTACTACTATCTACTACTACTACTACTACCACTACTTGGCCATTGTGTAATCTCCCAGCCTTCGAGAGAGAGAGAGAGAGAGAGAGAGAGAGAGAGATTCTTTGCTTTCTAGAGAGATTCATTCAGAGACGAGAGAAATCTTCCTCCATTGAGAGAGAGAGAGAGAGAGAGAGGGAAGGAAGAGAGAGAGAGAGAAGAGAGAGAAGAGAGAGAGAGAGAGAAGAAGGAGAGAAGGAAGGGAAGGAAGAGAGAAAAGAGAAGAAAGAGAAGAGAAGAAGAGAAGGAAGAAAAGTGAAAGAATGGAAGGAAAATAAAATAAAATAAAATAAAAAGAAAGGAAAGGAAAGGAATGGAGAGGGAAGAGAAGGGAATGAAAGGGAAGAGAAGGGAATGAAAGGGAAGGGAAGGGAATGAAAGGGAAGGGAAGGGATGGAAAAGGAAGGGAAGGGAAGGGAAAGGAAGGAAAGGAAAGGAAAGGAAAGGAAAGAAAAGAAAAGAAAAGGAAAGAAAAGGGAACGGAAGGGAAGGGAAGCTTGTGGTTATGGACGGGATTCGAACAAGGACCAGGCAATTTCTCAGTCATTCAGCTTGTTAGGTTATTTCGTCCACTCCTTACCCAGTGAAGAACGATTCTGTCAGTATTATCCGACAAACCATTAATTAGCCTGTTAGTAAGTTAGTGTGGGCGGTCATTATTCATTTAATCGAGTAATTATTTAGTTAGGAAGTTCGTCAGTGAGTTAGGTTGTCAGGGAGGGAGTTGGCTGCTTGGTTAATTAATTGGGTGGGTTGCAAGTTAGTGTAGCGCGCAGCCCACACGAGAATGTCAAGGTGAGGGGAGTATCAAGGTATATTCTCTCTCTCTCTCTCTCTCTCTCTCTCTCTCTCTCTCTCTCTCTCTCTCTCTCTCTCTCTCTCTCTCTCTCTCTCTCTCTCTCTCTCTCTCTCTCTCTCTCTCTCTCTCTCTCTCTCTCTCTCTCTCTCTCTCTCTCTCTCTCGCTCTCTCTCTCTCTCTGTCTCTATCTCTCTCTCTCTCTCTCTCTCTCTCTCTCTCTCTCTCTCTCTCTCTCTCTCTCTCTCTCTCTCTCCCCTTTCCCTTCCTCTTCCCTCCCCAGCTTCCCTTCTCCTTTCCACCCTCTCAATCTCCCGCTCTCTCTCTCTATCTCTCGTCCATTCATTTTCGAAGGGCGGCAGTTTCACCAAATTAATCACACTGTAGCGGGGTCTTCTAAGTGAGGGTCGTGAGCGGGCGGAAATCACATATGACCCTTTCAATCCCGTGCAAAACCATCCTTTATCCCCCCCTTACATCCAAGCGTCTAATGGTGCATTCGACCAGGTGTGGCACGGGTTTGGAATGGTCAGCGAATGGGAATAGGTTAGGAGTGGCTATGGAAACTGGAGTGAAGGAATGCAGTGAGGGCGGCGGTGGTGGTGTTAATATCATGGTGGCTATGGTATTCTTGGCTGCATGGGGTTACGCCGGTGATGAGTGAGGGGTGGATAGGCCATCTAGTGGTGTGGTGGTGGTGGTGGCGGTGTCATTATAAGCAGTAGATAGGAACATAAGAACGTAAGGAGTCTGCAAGAGGCCGGCTAGCCCATATACAACAACAACAACAACAACAACAACAACAATAATAATAGCAATACCAGTAACATCAACACCACCACCACCATCCCCCCCCCACCCCACCCCCACCCTCCCCCCGCGCCAAGACTGCCCGGCGCGGCGTGGGTTCAGAAACAAAAGGCAGTGATCAAGCTATCGATAAACGCTTCATTTTTACCCGCCACGCCGTTCACGCCTCCGCCGCCGCTGTGGGGAAATGTGTGTGCGATAACGCGGTGTGCGGGAGAGCGGGGGAGGGCTTGGGGAGGGACCGTGCGGGGAATAGCCGTGCGGGGAATAGCCGTGCGGGAAATAGCCGTGTGGGGAAAGCGGTGCGGGAAATAGCCGTGTGGGAAAAGCCGTGTGGGGAATAGCCGTGCGGGGAAAGCCGTGCGGGGAATAGCCGTGCGGGGAATAGCCGTGCGGGAAAGGGCCGTGTTTGGATTGCAAGGCGGGGCGGCGGGGAGGGAGGGAAAAAAAGACTTGGGGATGCGCCGTGGAACATAAACTGGTTCACTGTGATATCAGAAGTAAACAATGTGTCGGTTATGGTGGTGGTGGTGGTGATAGAAAATGTAGTAGTAGTAGTAGTAGTAGTAGTAGTAGTAGTAGTAGTAGTAGTAGTTGTGGTAGGTTAGTTTAGGTTAGGCTAGGCTAGGTTAGGTTAGGTTAGGTTAGTTTTTTTTTTTTAGAATTTAAAAGGCGTTAGAGAAGAGAAGAGAAGGAAAGGGAAGGGAAGGGAAGGGAATGGGAGGGAAGGGAAGGGAAGGGAAGGGGAGGGAAGGGAAGGGAAGGGAAGGGAAGGGAACACAAAGGAACACAAAGGAACACAAAGGAAGAACAAACAACAGCAGACCTGCTTGTCCTTACGAGGCTGTTTGTGACAAGCTACACTAACTATCTAATCAAAAGTGGAAGATGAAGGACAGCAAAGGCGTAGGCCCCTCCCCCTCCCCCCCTCCCTCCAGCCAAAGCTAGCAGGAAAGGAAAAAGAACCATGCAGCATGGAAAAACTGCATGGAAATTATGTAGGAAAGAGGAAAGAACTACCATTACTGCTACCACTAACCGGGCGATAAAAGCGGACAAGGACACCAGTATTCGAAAGAACTTAACGTTATTACGACAATGAGTAATATCTTAGTTGCTGGTTGGATTCAAAACACTTGTCTAATCTATTCTTGAAGGCCGTAACTGTTGTACTATCAACGACATCACAAGGTAGAGAGTTCCAAACATTAACAACTCGATTGAAGAAGAAGTGTTTAGCTTCGTGCAACGAGAATCTTTTACCACTTATCTTCAAATTGTGATTTCTTCTTGTTCTATTTGATCGATCAATTGTAAAGTAATCTTCCGCATTAATATCACTGAATCCTTTAAACATTTTAAACACTTCTGTTAGATCGCCTCGCATTCTTCGTTTTGATAGGCTGAATAAATTTACTTCTTTAAGCCTTTGTTCATATGATAAATTTCTCAACCTAGGAATCATCTTTGTTACTCTTCGTTGAACCCGTTCCAACTTTTCTATGTCTTTTCTGTAGTAGGGAGACCAAAACTGTACACAGTACTCTAGACGGGGTCGAACCAATGAATTATACATTTTAATATTACTTTTTCCGATTTATTATTAAACACTCGTCCGATGAAGCCAGCCAATTTGTTTGCAGTTTTAACTACCTCTGAACAATGCTGACCGGGCTTTAAATCGCTTGATATAGTGATTCCCAAATCCTTTTCTTTACTTACTGCAGAAAGTTGTTTGCCATTCATTACGTACCGAACGCGATTGTTATTTTTTCCGATGTGCAACACTTTACATTTGTCAACGTTAAATTTCATTTGCCATTGATTGGGCCAACGTGCAAGTCGATCTATATCTGATTGTAAAGCTTCTTCGTCGAGTATCGCAGTTACTTTACTAGCAATTTTTGTGTCATCAGCAAATTTTGATACTTTGCAAGTGAGCCCATCATCGATATCATTAACATAAATTAAGAAGAGCATGGGGCCAAGCACTGATCCTTGAGGTACGCCGCTTTTGACATCGAACCAGTTAGATGTAACACCGTTTAGAACTACCCTCTGTTTCCGCTCAGAGAGCCAGTCCATAAGCCAATTGTGAATGTTACCGAGATACCGTGCGCCAGTAGTTTGCTGAGCAATCGTTGGTGGGGAACCTTATCAAATGCCTTGAAGGGAAGGGAGGGGATGGAAAGGAAAGCGAGGGAAAAGGAAAGGGAAGGGAAGGGAAGGGAAGGAAAGGAGAGGAAAGGGAAGTGAAGGAAAAGGAAGGGGAGGGAAGGGAAGGGAAGGGAAGGGAAGGGGAGGGAAGGAAAGGAAAGGAATGGAATTGAAGGGAAGGTGAAAAACTAAGAATTATAAACAGGTCACCAAGACGCTGCTCTCACAAGGAGTGCTTTGTGGTCAGGTTCTCGATATTCGCTTCAGATGAGGTGGCGGCCGAGCGGTCAGCCTGCGGGCACTCTGATTTTTCCAGCATCACCGAGTGACTGAAGCCTACCCACATGCTGCCGAGATCTTCAGACCACCCTAACTTCAGCGGTCAGGAGAAGCACCGGGGGGCAGCACGGGCCAAGGAAGAGTCTAAGTCTATATATACAGCAAGTCATATCCTACGCATGTTTGTGGGAGGAGACACGGCCGAGGCGTGGTTTATGTGTGACACTGCTTGGAGCCAAACTAGAGAATGTAGAAACAGGGATTTAGAGAAAACGAGGAAAGGCGGACTAATTTAAATCAATCACTTCATCATGCCCTCCCTCACACCCCACACCGCCGTTTGTAGTCATTGAAATTAGTCACGCAATAGCACAATAAAAGAATTTTTTTTTCGTCAGTGGCTTGCCTGGACGCGCTGTGAAAGAAGGCGAGAATGCACATCCAGAGTGCACACACGGCCCCAACTTTAGTCACCCCTGAACTGGCGGGATTTTTTTTTTAGCTCCAAGTGACGTCATCCCGCTGCTCCGCCCCAAAACCGCCTCCTGCGCGTACCGGTCGCAGTTTTGAAGCAGAGTGACTTGACTTGGTATATATAGACTTAGGCAAGAGTCACACATCACGACAGACACTGTAAACAATATTCGCCTGCGCCACTAACGGGCCGGTGTCGTCCAAGAGCCCCCTCAAGACAACCTACCGGCGCTACAGCCAAGGGGGGAGAGAGAGAGAGGGAAAAGAATATAGAGAGAGGATGAGGACTAAATACATTCTCGGCAACATTACAACACTTTTATGGGGGCTTCGTGGTGCAGTGGTTAGCACACTCGGCTCACAACCGAGAGAGCCAGGGTTCGATTCCCGGGCGGATTGGAAAAATTTGGGCGGCTTTTCCGATATCCTACGCCCCTGTCCACCCAGCAGTGTACCAGGTATTAATCGGGGGTTGTGTCTCGTCTCCTGGGGTCTGTTCCCTTCTCCTATAATTCCTTCCCCTTCTGTCTCCCTCCGGCATATGACCACAGATGTTGCGCCGACTAAACAAAACCTTCCAACTGTTCCCTTCTCCTATAATTCCTTCCCCTTCTGTCTCTCTCCGGCATATGACCACAGATATTGCGCCGTCTAAACCAAACTTTTCAACTGTTCCCTTCTCCTATAATTCCTTCCCCTTCTGTCTCTCTCCGGCATATGACCACAGATGTTGCGCCGACAGATGTTGCGCCGACTAAACAAAACTTTCCAACTTTTTCCTTTTCCTTTACCCTATCTTTGTCTCTCTGTGGGTTAGACCGCCAAGTGTACACACCTGTTGGCCTAAGGGTACGAGCAGAATATAAGGAAAGAAAAAAATATGTAGGAAGCTTTGACAGGGGAAGAGGGAGATACAAACGAAGGAAGGCCGCCGACGAGTTAATGAAAGAGTGACGGTACAGGTTATATCGTGCATTAGAATGTTGGACAGTGAAAGGAGGAATTTGATTACAGGATGGATCAGAGTAATAAAAAAAGTATATATGAATAAAGAGGTTGATAAACAAAGTATACTAAGCTTTAACGTTTATTAAATAACTCTTGCACTGAAAAGTCTACCAGCGATAAGATGAAAGAGCGAAGACTTTGATTAACACTTGCATTAGAATGTTGGCCGGCTGCAGGGTACAATCTTGAATGGGAAGTCTTGCGTGTTGCACTGAACGAAGCATACAGAGAATATAAAACTAGGGAGAGGAAGGAAGGGGAAGAAGAGGGAAGGAAAATAGGAAGGAAAGAAATAAAGAAAGATGGGAAGAAGGAAGAAAGAAAAGGAAAAAAAAGAGAAAACGAAGAAAGAATTAGAAATGACAGATAACCTAAGGAAGGAAGGAAGAAAATAAAGGATAATAGAAAGGAAACGAAAGAAAGAAAGAAAAATGAAACCTGCCTAAGAAAAAAAAAGGAAGGAAAAGGAATGGAAAAAAAGTGTTGTTGTTGTGTCTTATAAAATGACCCGTTAAAGAGTTTGACAGTTTAGGAATACTACTGGGGACTGACTAAAAGAGTTTATTGTATGTATGGCTTGACACAATACACCATTACATTCAGCCCCACCCATCATGAGAGAGAGAGAGAGAGAGAGAGAGAGAGAGAGAGAGAGAGAGAGAGAGAGAGAGAGAGAGAGAGAGAGAGAGAGAGAGAGAGAGAGAGAGAGAAAGAGAAAGAGAAAGAGAGAGACAGAGAGACAGAGAGAGAGAAACGCAGTAGAAGTAGAGGCGGTGATGCTGGTGGTGGTGGAGGGATATGTGAACTTGGGCCAGCGGGTTTGTGGGTATAGGCACGGTGACCGCTGGACCACGGAGGCAGAAGAGAAGGAGGAGAGAGAAAAGGGAATGAGAGAGAGAGAACAAGGCTGGCCAGACAGTACCGCTGCCACTCTGCCTCTGTGACCCTGATCCAGCGTTGCCAATTATCGTACTCAGCGCATTGCATTTTCGTAGTTTCTGACCGATAACTATAGCAAAAAAGAACGAAATCCATCACTATTTAACAGTTTGAACGCTAACTTTAATTTCCTGTCGTCAATGTGTGGTTACGACAGTCTTGGAGCCTAAGAATGATAAATCCAATGTTCAGTGTACGACAATGTGGCAACGTTGCCCTGATCCCTCAACCACCAAGTTATTACATTCCTAGTTGTCGTATTAGAACGCGACCTTCTTGATCCAGGCAAGGTAAGGTGCGTGTCGTATGTTGGCGTACAGGCCGGGGAAGTCCACGTGGCCGCAGCCGAAGCCTCGCGACACGACTCCCGCCAGCACGAAGCGTCCGCGGCCGTCTCGTGATACCAGGGGCCCTCCGGAGTCACCCTGAGCAAGGAACAAAATAGCTTAGGGTCATATTCTTAAAGATTTCGGGGCCGAAGCTCACATATTTGACAAAGCTTTTCAGGGGTAGTTTTATGACCCTGGTGGTAGTTTGACCCTTCCTCTGTACCGTGAACCTAAGAAACACACATTTGACAAGGCTTTCATAGGAGTTTTTAGGGCATTTTCAGGGGTAGTTTAATGATCCTGGTGGTAGTTTGACCCTTCCTCTGTACCATGAACCTAAGAAACACACATTTGACAAGGCTTGCGTAGGAGTCTGGAGCATTTCCAATGGTAGTTTAATGACCCTGGTGGTACTCTGACCCTTCCTCTGTACCATGAACCTAAGAAACAAACATTTGACAAGGCTTTCGTAGTAGTTTGGGGCATTTACAGGGGTAGTTTAATGACCCTGGTGGTAGTTTGACCCTTCTCTACCATGAACTCTAAAAAAACACGCATTTTACTTCTTATTTGGCAATTAGAAAGAACTGATGTGAGAGTCGGTAGGCCCTGATAATATCGGCCTTCGACTTTTAGATTTATGTTACTCTGATTGTGCTTGCTTTTCCTCCCTTTAGAAATTTTATGGGTCTAGTTTCAGTGTTGCTTCCCAAGTCATGAGTATATAGGCTCCTTACTTCCCAACACATGAGTATATAGGCTCGTTATGTGCAAAGTAAAGTGTCAAACGAGGTGTATTTTATAAGGCAGTCAACGTCGCTTACCTGACAGGCATCCTTCCCCCCCTTGAGGTCTCCCGCACACAACGTCTCTTCCCCAATGCCGCGGGGCCACTTGCTCGGGTACTCAGGGATGTCAGAGTAGCTGCGGTCACACCTGGATGAAGGGAACACTTGCACGTCTGCCTCCATCAAGACTGAACTCGGAAAGCCGCCTGTTGGGAGAGAGGAAAGGAAAGCAAGAGGTTGAACTAAGCTTGTGAATGTAAATTTTTTTCAGCATGGTGGAATAATCAGTGGCGGCGCTCCCCCCCCCCCCCCCCACACACACACACACATATACACACACACACACACGAGGAACAGAAGAGGAGGAGAAGGAAGAAGAAAAAGAAGAAGATAGAGGCAACAGGAAGATCAGAAGAAAAACAGGAGGAGGAGGAAGAATGGAAGAAGAACAAGAGGAGGAGGAAGAATGGAAGAAGAACAAGAGGAAGAGGAGGAGGAAGAAGAGAAGAACACACACACACACACACACACACACACACACACACACACACACACACACACACACACACACACACACACACACACACACACACCAACATCTTCACTCTTTCATCCCTCACGCTGGTAAACTCTGGAACAACAATCTTCCTTCATCTGTATTTCCTCCTGCCTACGACTTGAACTCTTCCCTTCCCTTCCCTTGAACTTATCCCTATACTGTCCAAACCCCTTATGCAAGAGTTAACCAGCATCTTCACTCTTTCATCCCTATACTGTTCAAACCCCTTATGCAAGAGTTAAACAGCATCTTCACTCTTTCATCCCTATACTGTCCAAACCCCTTATGCAAGCGTTAACCAGCATCTTCTCTCTTTCATCCCCATACTGTCCAAACCCCTTATGTAAGAGTTAAGCAGCATCTTCACTCTTTCATCCCTATACTGTCCAAACCCCTTATGCAAGAGTTAAACAGCATCTTCACTCTTTCATCCCTCACGCTGGTAAACTCTGGAACAATCTTCCTTCATCTGTATTTCCTCCTGCCTACGACTTGAACTCTCTCAAAAGGAGGGTATCAGGACACCTCTCCTCCCGAAATTGACCTCTCTTTCGGCCACCTCTTTGGATTCTTTTTAGGAGCAGCGAGTAGCGGACTTTTTTTTTCATATTTGTCTCCTTTTTTGTTTATGCCCTTGAACTGAATCCTCTGCTGCAAAACACACACACACACACACACACACACACACACACACACACACACACACACACACACACACACACACACACACACACACACACACACACACACACACACACACACACACACACACACACACACACACACACACACACACACACACACACACACACACACACACACACACACACACACACACACACACACACACACACACACACACACTACTAACCATTCAAGGTATCCCCCCATCCTACGACCGTCGCTACTGCATCAATTATGTTCTCAATCTTTTTTCCAAACGGCAGACAAACTGGGAGAATGAACTTCTGTCGGATAGAAGTAATGGAAAAAAATATTGCAATTATGGGAAGACAAAGGTGTTATAATTTATTACTTATTTTATAAAGAGAAAGTTATATTTGTTTAACCTGGTAGCAGCGGGGGTCATGTCTCTTAATGGTCCCTCCAAGCGAGAAAAATGAGAAAAAAAATCACCCTCACACAAACCATTTCATAATATATATCAAAGCATTTGTGATCAACTTACGTATCATCAATTTTGGGGGGTTTGTATCATGGCACAAATTTGGCCCGTCGCTGCTACACGGTAAAGCCACAAAATTGGCCCGTCGCTGCTACACGGTAAAGCCACAAATTTGGCCCGTCGCTGCTACACGGTAAAGCCACAAATTTGGCCCGTCGCTGCTACACGGTAAAGCCACAAATTTAGCCTGTCTCTGCTACACGGTAAAGCCACAAATTTGGCCCGTCGCTGCTACACGGTAAAGCCACAAATTTGGCCCGTCGCTGCTACACGGTAAAGCCACAAATTTGGCCCGTCGCTGCTACACGGTAAAGCCACAAATTTGGCCCGTCGCTGCTACACGGTAAAGCCACAAATTTGGCCCGTCGCTACTACACGGTAAAGCCACAAATTTGGCCCGTCGCTGCTACACGGTAAAGCCACAAATTTGGCCCGTCGCTGCTACACGGTAAAGCCACAAATTTGGCCCGTCGCTGCTACACGGTAAAGCCACAAATTTGGCCCGTCGCTGCTACACGGTAAAGCCACAAATTTGGCCCGTCGCTGCTACACGGTAAAGCCACAAATTTGGCCCGTCGCTGCTACACGGTAAAGCCACAAATTTGGCCCGTCGCTGCTACCAGATTAATTAAACACGAGAGTAAATCATGAATTCAATATTGAGTAATGCGGGTATGCTACTGGATAGTGCACGATTAGGCTTACCTGTAACTGGACCTTTGAGTCAAGCTTGAGCAGGGCCAGGTCGTGGTATGCCTCTGGGGGGCTGTACTCTGGGTAATTCACCACATCCAGAACACCGAAGTCACTGTGGAGAGCCCCGTCGTTGTCGTCCTCATAATCGTGTTCACCCAGACGGACCACCTCGGCCTTGCTGCGATGATAAAGTGTTTGTTGACTTAGAATAAAATGTATTGGTAATTATGTTATGGAGGTGTGTATATGTATTGCTCTCTCTGTCTCTCTCTCTCTCTCTCTCTCTCTCTCTCTCTCTCTCTCTCTCTCTCTCTCTCTCTCTCTCTCTCTCTCTCTCTCTCTCTCTCTCTCTCTGTGTGTGTGTGTGAGAGAGAGAGAGTGAGCGAGAGAGAGAGAGAGAGAGAGAGAGAGAGAGAGAGAGAGAGAGAGAGGATAGATAGATAGATAGATAGATAGATAGATAGATACTTAGTTAGAAAGATAGATACTTAGTTAGAAAGATAGATAGATAGATAGATATAGATAGATACACACAGTAAATACACAGTAAGTAGCGGACTTTCTTTTTTTTCATTATTTTTTTTTTTTTTACACCCTTGCACTGTCTCCTCTGCTGTAAACACACACACACACACACACACACACACACACACACACACACACATAGTAGCCCTTCCCTCTATGGCTAGTAAAACCCATAGCCCGGTGCACTGGACTTCGGTGGTCTATCCGGCTTACCACAGGTGCCTCTCCCGTGTTCACCCAGACATAATTAAACTATTGTCACTCACTCTTTCAACAGTGAGTCCGTTTACCGAGACGACTACGAGGGGAGGAAAGGAAAGTTTCGTTTAGTCGGCGCAACATCTGTGGTCATATGCCGGAGAGAGACAGAAGGGGAAGGAATTATAGGAGAAGGGAACAGTTGGAAAGTTTGGTTTAGTCGGCGCAACATCTGTGGTCATATGCCGGAGAGAGGCAGAAAGGGAAGGAATTATAGGAGAAGGGAACAGACCCCAGGAGACGGGACACAACCCCCGATTAATACCTGGTACACTGCTGGGTGGACAGGGGCGTAGGGTATCGGAAAAGCCGCCCAAATTTTTCCACTCCGCCCGGGAATCGAACCCGGGCTTTCTCTTGGTTGTGAGCCGAGCGTGCTAGCCACTGCACCACGAAGCCCCCATGACTACGAGGGGATCTGATACAAGTCTTCATCAGCTTCAATAAGTTCAGTATCGATCATTCCACCGTTTAAAACTTATCCGGGAACTTGGAAATATGGCCTAACGATTCAACCTAGGCGATGCAACACAGACATTGGCATGGCTTACAAGTCCCTGAAGCAGTGAGCCGCTGAAAGAACCCATTGCTCGTTGATAAGGGTGCCGCCACAGAACCAGTTGGTGCCAGCAGCGTCCTTCTGTCCCAGCAAAGCCTGTGGGAGAAAGCGGTGATGAATAGCGTTCCGTTGGTGATCAGGCCTGGGAAACACCAATCTTTTTGCATGTATTTAACCCGGTGGTGGTAGCAGCGGGGATCATGTTTCTTAATGGTCCCTCTAAGCGGGAAAAAGAAAAAAATCACCCCTCACGCAAACCATTTCATAATATATATCAACGCATTTGTGATCAGTTTATGCATCATCTATTTTTTTGGGGTTTATATATCATGAAAATTCCAACATTTTCTACAACTCTTCCAAAACAGCCGATCTTAACCCGGTGGTGGTGGTAGCAGCGGGAATCATGTTTCTTAATGGTCCCTCCAAGCGAGAACAATGAGAATAAAAATCATCTCTCACACAAACCATTTCATAATACATATCAAAATATTTGTGCTCAGTTTATGTATCATCTATTTTGCGGGGTTTATATCATGGCGAAAATTTGGCCCGTCGCTGCTACACGGTAAAGCCACAAATTTGGCCCGCCGCTGCTACACGGTAAAGCAACAAATTTGGCCCGTCGCTGCTACACGGTAAAGCCACAAATTTGGCCCGTCGCTGCTACACGGTAAAGCCACAAATTTGGCCCGTCGCTGCTACACGGTAAAGCCACAAATTTGGCCCTTCGCTACTACCGGGTCAAATACATGTTAGATATTTTACAGTTTTGCCTCACTCACAATCCACGGCCACGCAGCGATGAAGGAGATTTTTCCACCAACAACGAATGGCTGGTTGACTCCAAGGAGCTTAAGTTGTGCTGTTAACGGGACATCCGCTCTCTTCTGACGGTTGATACTTAACACCGGAGAACTGAAAGGTTTCCTAAAGGTCTCAATTCTTCTGGTTGCATTCGTCCCGCAGTCTGAAAGGAAAGTTTTGTTTAGTGGGCGCAACATCTGTGGTCATATGCCGGAGAGAGACAGAAGGGAAAGGAATTATAGGAGAAGGGAAAAGTTGGAAAGTTTCGTTTAGTCGGCGCAACATCTGTGGTCATATGCCGGAGAGAGACAGAAGGGGAAGGAATTATAGGAGAAGGGAAAAGTTGGAAAGTTTTGTTTAGTCGGCGCAACATCTGTGGTCATATGCCGGAGAGAGACAGAAGGGGAAGGAATTATAGAAGGGAAAAGTTGGAAAGTTTTGTTTAGTCGGCGTAACATCTGTGGTCATATGCCGGAGAGAGACAGAAGGGGAAGGAATTATAGGAGAAGGGAACTGTTGGAAAGTTTCGTTTAGTCGGCGCAACATCTGTGGTCATATGCCGGAGAGAGACAGAAGGGGAAGGAATTATAGGAGAAGGGAACTGTTGGAAAGTTTCGTTTAGTCGGCGCAACATCTGTGGTCATATGCCGGAGAGAGACAGAAGGGGAAGGAATTATAGGAGAAGGGAGCTGTTGGAAAGTTTCGTTTAGTCGGCGCAACATCTGTGGTCATATGCCGGAGAGAGACAGAAGGGGAAGGAATTATAGGAGAAGGGAACAGACCCCAGGAGACGGGACACAACCCCCGATAAATACCTGATACACTGCTGGGTGGACAGGGGCGTAGGGTATCGGAAAAGTCGCCCAAAGTTTTCCACTCCACCCGGGAATCGAACCCGGGCTCTCTCGGCTGTGAGCCGAGTGTGCTAACCACTGCACCACGAAGCCCCGGCAAAAACTATAATTCATTTTCTCCTCCTTGCAATATATATCAGTTCCTCATCTGAAGGACTTATTCTCAAAATCTGAAAAGGTCGTCTAATGTTGACAGCAACGGTGCATGATGGCGGGGTGCGTTGCGATACTCACCCAGTGCGTCGTAGCCTAACGGAGGAGAGATGTCCAGAGCTGGCTGCGGAGGGCCGGTGACGCTGTCTGGGGAGAAAGGAACTTCGGTTATAGGGAAACAAAAGCTATGATCTGCACAGCTTGACGCACTACACAAGGTCATAAGGAAAGTATTTCGTTCTCTCTCTCTCTCTCTCTCTCTCTCTCTCTCTCTCTCTCTCTCTCTCTCTCTCTCTCTCTCTCTCTCTCTCTCTCTCTCTCTGTCCTTCTTCTTCTTCTTCTTCTTTTTCTTCATCTTTTTCTTTTTCTTTTTTTTCTTCTTCTTCTTCTTCTTCTTCTTCTTCTTTTGCCTCTTCTTTTGCTTCTTTTTCTTTTGCTTCTTCTTTTCTTCTTTTTCTTGTTCTTGTTCTTTTGCTTCTTCTTTTTCTTTTGCTTCTTCTTTTTCTTTTCTTCTTCTTTTGCTTTTTCTTCTTCTTTTGCTTTTTCTTCTTCTTTCTCTTCTTTTTTTCTTCTTCTTCTTTTTCTTCTTCTTTTTCTTCTTCTTCTTCTTCTTCTTCTTCTTCTTCTTCTTCTTCTTTTTCTTTTTCTTCTTCTTCTTCTTCTTCTTTTTCTTCTTCTTTTTCTTCTTCTTTTCTTCTTCTTTTCTTCTTCTTTTTCTTCTTCTTCTTTTTCTTCTTCTTCTTTTCTTCTTCTTCTTTTTCTTCTTCTTCTTCTTTTTCTTCTTCTTTTTGCTTCTTCTTTTTCTTCTTCTTCTTCTTCTTCTTCTTCCTCTTGTTCTTGTTCTTTTTCTTTTTTCTTTTTCTTTTTCTTCTTCTTTTTCTTCTTTTTCTTCTTTTTCTTCGTTTCTTCTTTTTTTACTTCTTCTTTTCTTCATCTTCTTCTTTTTCTTCTTCTTCTTCTTCTTCTTCTTCCTCTTCTTCTTCTTCTTCTTTTTCTTCTCCTTTTCTTCTTCTTCTTTTTCTTCTCCTTTTCTTCTTCTTCTTCTTCTTTTTTTTCTTCTTCTTCTTCTTTTTCTTCCTCGTCCTTTCTTTCTCTTCCTCTCCACACACATACACACTCTCTCTCTCTCTCTCTCTCTCTCTCTCTCTCTCTCTCTCTCTCTCTCTCTCTCTCTCTCTCTCGTTTTTTTTTGTGTGTGTGAATATAGCGTGTTTAGGGGGGAGCGGGGGGGGGGGGGGGGGCGACTGCGGAACTGACTTGAAAACGAACAAGCAATAAGAATATCCGTATCTGTTCTCTCGGTAAAGAAGCCAAATCAACCAAGGAGCCACTTCCTTTTCGTCAGAGGAAACCAAAAACCAATTATGTTCGCTTATTGCTGAATAGAGGTAGTCCTAAGATTTGTCAGGTCCCGTGTGAATGCCGCTACAGGGAAATGGACGAGGATGCACGGAATACCTCTCACGGCTATGTCTATATATACAGCAAGTCAAGTCATAGGCAGGTTTGTGGGAGGAGACACGGCCGAGGCGTGGTTTATGCGTGACACTGCTTGGAGCCAAACTAGAGAATGTACAAACAGGGATTTAGAGAAAACGAGGAAAGGCGGACTAATTTACATCAATCACTTCATCATGCCCTCCCTCACACCCCACATCACCGTTTGTAGGCATTGGAATTACAGTCACGCAATAGCACAATAAAAAGACATATTTTTTCGTCAGTGGCTTGCCTGAACGCGCTACGAAAGAAGGCGAGAATGCACATCCAGAGTGCACACACGACCCCAACTTTAGTCACCCCTGAACTGGCGGGTGTTTTTTTTAAGCTCCAAGTGACGTCATCCCACTGCTCCGCCCCAAAACCGCCTCCTGCGCGTACCGGTCGCAGTTTTGAAGCAGCGTGACTTGACTTGGTATATATATAGACTTAGGCTTACGACCTCTCTCACCTTGACGCTTTGGACAACAGACGAGTGGAGTTGACCCTTCGAATCCACATCTGACGGGCCGCCGCTCTCTGAAACTCTGCACCACGGCCGGGCAGTCTGTGAGCGGTAAGCAGTCTCCCACCGCGCCCGTCTCTAGTCTGCACGGCTCGTAGGTGGGGAAGACAACCTGGCCTGGAGGAAAAGTTGGAAAGTTTCGTTTAGTCGGCGCAACATCTGTGGTCATATGCCAGAGAGAGACAGAAGGGGAAGGAATTATAGGAGAAGGGAAGAGACCCCAGGAGACGGGACACAACTCCCGATTAATACCTGGTACACTGCTGGGTGGACAGGGGCGTAGGGTATCGGAAAAGCCGCCCAAATTTTTCCACTCCGCCTGGGAATCGAACCCAGGCTCTCTCGGTTGTGAGTCGAGTGTGCTAACCACTGCACCACGAAGCCCTGGCCTGGAGGACATATCAGCGTCAGGAATGTTGGCCGTGTGAACCTTGAAAACAAAAAAATGGCTGTGATAATATATAAATATCAATGGTGGGCGAGGCATGAGAGGGGGCGGGGCCTATTCGCCAGGTTATCTAGAACAGGGCCATACTTGTCCCATGAATTATTTGGCAACCGGATATAACTTTTTAGTGTCCATCTTCTGCTGACCTGCGCATCGTTGAACTGCTGTTGTTGTTGTTGTTATTATTATTATTATCGTCATTTTATATTATTATTATTATTATTATTATTATTATTATTATTATTATATTGCACAGCGGTTTGCCTTTCCCTAATACAGCTTCTGCACTACATTATATGACGAACTCCACTTCTGCCACACATAGATATCATTTGGCTTCGAGGAAGAGGCTGAAAATCTTGCCACACGATAGGTCACTGTGCTTATATAACCTCGTGGAGCCGCTGCACCTGTGTCTTAACCTGAACAGCACAGATGAAGGGTGTATTATATTTTTTGTCGGGGCGGGGCTGAACACAACGGCGCGCATTGCCGGGAGGTTCCAGACGGAGGGAGAGTTACAGTGACCGGGCCAAAAAACAGTGTAACGGAGGAAGCTTGTTTTTTTCTATTAGTGTGTGTGTGTGTGTGTGTGTGTGTGTGTGTGTGTGTCATTTTCATTATCTTCCTTTTCTTCCTCCTTTTCGTCTTTCTTCTTCTTCTTCTTTATTTCATCCACCACTTCCACCCATGTTCCTCCTCATTCATTACCTCCTCCTCCTCCTCCTCAAACCACCATAACCTTCTTTTCATCTTCTTCCTACACTTATACACTTCCTCTTCCTTATCCAGCACAAATCCTCATCAGTGTACTTCAGTGTGCTTCCTGAACACACACACACACACACACACACACATAATGACTCTATATCTCCTAGTATTTGAAGGACGTGGAAAACGAAACATAACACACTGGGTTGCGTCATATAGGTGCAACACTGTCTCTGCGAGGGGGCACTGCGTTAGAAGAGTGGGATCAAAGAGCGGTATATATGGACCTTTCCTTCGTGTTTTCCTTGCCTTCCTCGTGCAGAATAGTAATGAAAGGCTGTTAAGGTCAAGGAGGGATAGAATATATGTCAATGGCCTGCGTCAGATAGGTGCAACACTGTCTATGCGAGGAGGCACTGCGTTAGAAGCGTGGGATCCGAGAGCGGTATATATATGGACCTTTTCTCTATGTTGTTGCCTGATCATAAAACCATCCAGGAATCAAAGCATATACATGACCAGCACTTTCGATCACACTCCCTTTTCCTACTACTATTAGGTTAGGTTAGGTTAGCTGCCTCTTCCTCATAATGAAGATTGGTTAGGTTAGGTTAGCTGCCTCTTCCTCAAAATGAAGATTGACTAGGTTAGGTTAGCTGCCTCTTCCTCATAATGAAGATTGGTTAGGTTAGATTTGGTTTCTCTTCCTGCTGTGGAATTAAGGAGACCCAGAACAGTGAAGTAAAGAACAGATCCACTCACCCAACGCAATCGCTCGTTTTCCTACGGGCGCTAGAAGCAGGAAACACAGGAAAGCCAGGGAGCCGTGCACTCTGTTGGAGAACGCCATGACGTCTTCTCCTCACCGTGTCTTGCGTCACACTGAATGGTCTGGACTCAGTGTTGCCAGATCAGACTCATCAAAAGTAGCACAAGGATTCCCTAAAAGTAGCAAATTCACAGAGAAAGTAGCCCAAATACTGTTCACACACACACACACACACACACACACACACACACACACACACACACATGAATTTAAAGCCAAACTGGATAATAAGCGTTATGGAGACGGGACAGCACGAGCCTAGTACAGCTCTTTTCCTGTATTTCACAACTAGGTAAATACAGCTAGGTAAATACACGCGCGCACACACACACACACACACACACACACACACACACACACACAGCACAAAATATCACAACACATTCAGAGTAGTAAATGCATAATATTATTCCCTCGCAGTCCAGTATTACATATACGCAAAAATATAAATACGAATACGAATAAACGCGAATGAAACGTCAAATATAGTCACAGGCGGCACTGCGGCAGCCAACCATTCATCAAGTCCTTTTTTGAGTCAGTAATGCTATAATGTACGTGGATCAAGAGAATTTATAGGCCTTATAGATACTCATTAACCCGGTAGCAGCGACGGGCCAAATTTGTGGCTTTACCGTGTAGCAGCGACGGACCAAATTTGTGGCTTTACCGTGTAGCAGCGACGGACCAAATTTGTGGCTTTACCGTGTTGCAGCGACGGGCCAAATTTGTGTCTTTACCGTGTAGCAGCGACGGGCCAAATTTGTGGCTTTACCGTGTAGCAGCGACGGGCTAAATTTGTGGCTTTACCGTGTAGCAGCGATGGGCCAAATTTGTGGCTTTACCGTGTAGCAGCGACGGGCCAAATTTGTGGCTTTACCGTGTAGCAGCGACGGGCTAAATTTGTGGCTTTACCGTGTAGCAGCGACGGGCCAAATTTGTGCCATGATTTTAACCCCCCAAAATAGATGATACATAATCTGATCACAAATGCTTTGATATATATTATGAAATGGTTTGTGTGAGGGTGATTTTTTCTCATTTTTCTCGCTTGGAGGAACCATTAAGAAACATGATCCCCGCTGCTACCGGGTTAATCTCATTGATTTTGCACAGAAGTATACGTATGCAAACATCGGAAATGTATTCTCCCACTAGATGACAAATAATATCCTAGTGGCATCTTTCAGCGGCGGTACCTATACCTCCTCTATGACGGCAGAATACCACACGCGTACGAGTATATTACAGGTATATTAATGCTCACACAAAGACGGATCAAAAAGCTGGCATATGATAATTACAAAGAAATCTGTATTCGGTAGATACGTAGATGTTACACAGTTACTAATTATTACAATATAAATATGAATATTTTATCAAACTAGTAGACTACCATTTATATATTAACCCAACCCTATTCCAAAGTAGCCCAAAAAGTCGCAAGTTGCAAACGTCAAAAATTTTGTAGTGCAGCACCCCAGAAAGTAGCCCAATTTGCGATAAGTAGCCCAATCTGGCAACACTGTGACTGGACTCTCTCATCGTTGCCAGATTGTCGTACTCAGCCTCTTATGTTTGCCGACGTCCGACCTCAAAACTGCCTTCATATATAGTTACCGTTAAAATGGTTACTTATTGGTGTTTTTTGGCAATAGCTACGGCCTAGAAACTGGTAAATACGAGGCTCTGAGTACGATAATCTGGTAACGTTGGACTCTTGTGGCCCTGGCAGGAAATTGTCGTCCTTTGTTTTGTGGGATCTCGTGATTAGCTTGTGGGCGTGTCCCTTGAATTTTTTTCCTACTTCGTAATATCGTGATGAAATATGGGCAGTGCGTGTATGTGTGATAAAGAAATGATACTGGTGCTTCTGGCTAATAAGAGAAGTGTATTTTTCCAGAGTTGTGCAACTAACAATGGAAAAATGACACTAGGGAATTAGCAACTGTGCTCTCTCTCTCTCTCTCTCTCTCTCTCTCTCTCTCTCTCTCTCTCTCTCGTTACGTAAGCATGGGAAATTCTCAGCTCAGGTAAGGATAGGTTAGGTTATGTTAAGTTAGGTTAGGTATCTCTCTCTCTCTCTCTCTCTCTCTCTCTCTCTCTCTCTCTCTCTCTCTCTCTCTCTCTCTCTCTCTCTCTCTCTCTCTCTGATTCTCTCTCTCTCTCTCTCTCTCTCTCTCTCTCTCTCTCTCTCTCTCTCTCTCTCTCTCTCTCTCTCTCTCGTTACGTAAGCATGGGAAACCCTCAGTCCAGGTAAGGTCGGCAGGTGAGGCTGGATTTAGCCGGTAACCTCCTCCCCCCCTTAGGTTAGGTCTGTTGTTTGCTTCATTTCCTGTTATTTTGTTACCCGCCCGCCTGCATCACGCATGTCAATGATTCTCTCTCTCTCTCTCTCTCTCTCTCTCTCTCGATTGAAGGGGTTGGTGGTGGGGGTGAGGGGGTCGTCTAGTGAAAGACCCCCCTTACAGATTTTTACTGCGTCGAACAAGAGAAGCAGCGGCTATTAGGTTCAGATTCGGCGAAAGTATAATATTCCTGAAGTTCCCTTAGGCTATCGCCCTAGAGGAAATTAGATCCAATAGGAACGCCCGCCCGCCAGCCGAAGCTCCGCCCACCTCTTTTTATGGGTGACTAAAATGCACTCGCTCTCGTTATTGTTCAGGGGTAACTGTTGTACTTATTTGTCTGTATTGTAATAATAATAATAATAATAATAATAATAATAATAATAATAATAATAATAATAATAATAAAAACAATACTACTACTACTAATAATAATAATAATAATGATAATAATAATAATAATAATAATAATAATAATAATAATAATAATAATAATAATAATAATAATAATAATAATAATAATAATAATAATAATAATAATAATAATAAAATCGGTACCAGAGTTAATGTGTGGGAGAGAGAGAGAGAGAGAGAGAGAGAGAGAGAGAGAGAGAGAGAGAGAGAGAGCGTGTATGTGTGTGTGTATGTGTGTGCGTATGTGTGTGCGTATGTGTATGTGTATGTCTGTCTGTCTGTCTGTCTGTCATGCTGTCTGTCTGTCATGCTGTCTGTCTGTCTGTCTGTCTGTCTGTCTGTCTGTCTGTCTTTTTTTACAACAAAGGAGGCAGCTAAAGGGCGCACACAAAAAGAAAACAATAATAAAAAAAAAGCCCGCTACTCGCTGCTCCTAAAAAAGAAACAAAAGAGGTGTCCAAAAGCAAGGTCAAATTCGGGAGGAGAGATGTCCTGATACCCTCCTCTTGAAAGAGTTCATGTCGTAGGCAGGAGGAAATACAGATGAAGGAAGATTGTTCCAGAGTTTACCAGCGTGAGGGATGAAAGAGTGAAGATGCTGGTTAACTTTTGCATAAGGGGTTTGGACAGTATAAGGATGAGCATGAGTAGAAAGTCGTGTGCAGCATGGCCGCGGAAAGGGAGGAGGCATGCAGTTAGCAAGTTCAGAGGAGCGGTCAGCGTGGAAATATCGATAGAAGATAAAAAGAGAGGCAACATCGCAACGGAATTTAAGAGGTAGAAGACTATCAGTATGAGGAGGAGAGCTGATGAGACGAAGAGCCTTAGCCTCCACTCTGTCCAGAAGAGCTGTGTGAGTGGAGCTCCCCCACACATGAGATGCATACTCCATACGAGGGCGGACAAGGCCCCTGTATATGGACAGCAACTGTGCGGGGGAGAAGAACTGGCGGAGACGGTACAGAACGCCCAGCCTCGAGAAAGCTGATTTAGTAAGAGATGAGATATGAAGTTTCCAGTTGAGATTTTGAGTTAAGGATAGACCGAGGATGTTTTGTGTTGAGGAAGGTGATTGCTGGGTGTTGTCAAAGAATAGGGGATAGTTGTTTGGAAGATTGTGTCGAGTGGATAGGTGGAGAAACTGTGTTTTTGAGGCGTTGAAGGACACCAGGTTCTTCTTGCCCCAATCGGAAATAATAGTAAGGTCTGAGGCTAAGCGTTCTGCAGCCTCCAGCCTTGAGTCGTTAAGTTCCTGTAGGGTGGGTCTTCTATTAAAAGAAGTTTAGTAATACAGAGTGGAATCATCGGCGTAGGAATGGATAGGACAGTTCGTTTTGGAAAGAAGATCATCAATGAACAACAGAAAAAGAGTGGGAGATAGGACAGAACCCTGTGGGACACCACTGTTAATAGGTTTAGGGGAAGAACAGTGACCGTC